>NC_139344.1:59940906-60020906 GCF_055883805.1 Amblyomma maculatum
TAAGAGTAAGAAACTCTTTGGCTGCCATGGTGTAAGAATAGCACCGTGATGGCTGCAGTGTAACTGCTTCGTTCAAGGTGTGTTCAAGTTGTCTTTTGCGCGATGCATTGTTTTCTTTCCTTTAGGAGTGGAAGCTAATTCCACGCTTGAGTCCAATTTTTTTCTTTTCCGGTCCTGAAACGACGTAAACTGAAACCACTATTTTTTTATAATGTGCCTTGGACTTGAATGCGCTACCTTACAGTTTTGTCTTTTTTTCTCCTAGGATGTGACAGAAGAGGCTTGCCAAATGAAATGAATAATCACATAAAGGATAAAATAAGTGACTGTGGTCAAGAGAAAACTTATTTTGATCTCATTTTTCTGCTGAAGAAATTGAATTGCCTTTATGTGTTTTGATATTATCTTGTTTGCTATGTTTATTTTTATGTGCTCAATTGCTTTTTAACGTTTATTTATTGATATTGCAGAACGTGATTTTGTAAAATTATTTTTACTTGAGGCAAATAAACGAAACGATCTCACGATTTAACAAGCTTAACCACAGTGCGAGCACTTGGTCGTTATGGTGTATTAATTATTTCCTGCTTCCCTTTTTTAGACGATACGGTGAGAGATTCTGTTCAGTGACTCTTGCATGAAATTATAGAACCCTCTCTCTGGTGATCTCTAGTGATTAATTCCGCATAAAATTTTTTGGGTTTTCCCCTTTTTCAAATGAGATGCTCACTATGGTAGCCCCAGCTTGCCTTGTTCATTATGTGGAAGCTTTTCTATCGGTTCGCGTGGCTTCGAGAAATGTTTCCATACAATCGCATTACGGCACAACCGATTTGTTTTCCATTTCAGTTTTATTTCAGATGTTAATTCCGCGGCTACCTTCACGCGAAGGACGACATGTATGATGTATGTGAGGATAAATTATTGGTTACAATAGAAACATTCCTAGTCAAACGTTGCATCTGGTGAAAGGCGCTTGAAATAACGGTCTGTCTGTAATTGCTCCACTTGTGTCCACTAATCGTCGAATAATGTGGGTTCGTTTCCAAACAAGTTCTCCCCCTCATCACAATCAAAAGAGCGCAGCTAAAAATAGCGAGCCGATTCCGACAAATACCCCCGAAAGGGCTTAGGGGCTGGAGACATTGAAGCTACGGGCATCAATCAGTCCAGTCAAGAAAAAGAATCGAAATAGAAGACCAAGGAACTAGAGCAAGGAAAGTTGGTAGCGAATTAGGCCTACGGACCCCCTGGCAACAACATTGTTTCGCGTCAAGGAAGGCTCAGAAAACGAGCTCGCAGACGACTAACGGACGCACTGCGAGGTCTTCGCCGGTATCTCATTAAACCTGGCGCGCGGAGAGGACGCGCCGGCCGCATGTATAGCGCAGAGCCTGGGCCACGGACGCTCCGCGGACAACTACAAAAGCGGCAAGCAACAAACAAGCAGTTAAGGAACAAGGGCGGAGATAGTAGGAGCGCGGAAGCGGGCGGCGCGAGGAGGGGTGGGTTGTTAGAGAGCGATGCGGATAGGAAGGAGGGGGAGAAAGGGGGGGGGGGGGGGGTGGAAGGTCTCAGAGGTATGAGCATGAGGTGCAGTGCTGAGGCAGGGGGAGGGGGGGATTGCTCGAAAAGGGGGAGCGACGAATGAGTGAGGGAGAGCGAGAGAGGGCGCGCAGTCGTGACAAAAGACGTTGATTACAATTTTTCCAGTGCGCAGTTTGGTCCTCCCGATAACGAACCGGGCTCGTACACGCCGAGAGGGGGAGATCTAATTACGCCGGCGACGTCGAGGCAGGCTAAGCTTAATAGCGGAGCTATACGGCAACACAGACGCCAAAGCAGCAGCGGCAGGAGCAACAGTAGCAACGGCGCAAGAAGAAGTACGCGAGCACGCGCGCGCTTAAAACGCGGACATAAGACCCGAGTGTTTCTAACGCGACCAGGGGCTTGAGGGAAGAGGGCCAGTACTATGAAGGAAACGCGAGAGGAAACGCAGCAGGAGTGTTGTGTACGAAATGGACAGAAAAGAACGCGGGGGATGAGGTGCTGGAGGAGGAAGGCGAAGGAGTGCGACACACAGATGAGGGAGAGGCTCAGAGAGGCGATGGAGAGGTGCTGGGAAAACAGGAAAAGACAGCAACATGATAATGAACGCGCCCCGGGATAAGGGGACGGGGGAGGCATCCAGCCGCGGCCGTCCTAATTAAAACCATCACGACTGGGAAACCGTAATTGATCAAAATCGTATCTCGCCCAGTGAGTCCCGCTCGGCCCATTCCGGAGCACAGCAGCGCCCGTCGCGGACAAACAAGCCACCATCATGCGCCGGCGCGAACCATCTGCGCGACGTGGAGGTGCTTCGCGCGGCCGTCGGAGACGCGAAGGAAGAACAAAGAACGGTCCTGTAGATAAGCGAAGCTCGAGTCACGAGGAGGGGGGTGGAATGAAAGCAAACAAAAATGAAAACAGGGAGGATATAGGGGAAGACGAAGAGGAGGATGTAGTCTGAGGGGTGCCAAGGCAATGATGGGCAGGAAGGAGCGGAGGGGAGACGAAGAATAATTTAGGAGGCCGGCACATCTGTGAGGCGAGCGTATTTTCAATTTTGTTTTCTTCGGTAAGAAGGAACGAATCCCGATGCGGATCCAGGGCAGGCAACACGTAGTATTTGGGCGCATGACCGGCGAGTCCGTACGAGAGGCGCATCGCGTCAGGCTTAGCAGCTTGAGGTTGGGAGTGCGCGGCTTCTGGAAACACGGCGATTGTTTTGAGTGGCTCTCTAGCTCCGCGAAGCGAGGCTGGCAGACTGTGACGCGAAGCAAGACCACTTTGATTAGTGCTGATTCAGCGATGCGCAGAGCGTATGAATGCAGGGTTTTTCTTTTCTTTTTTTCTCTCATTATATTCTGTCCCGTTCATACTTCGCTCGGATCGAAGATCCCGGCGACAGCAGAGGAGTGGTGTCGATTGCGCTAGTGGCATAGGTCAAATAAAAGCGAAATAGTGCAAGATTCGAATACAACCGTGCTCTTATGCGCAACAGTTTTGCGGTAAACTTACGAGAACGACATGCGGGAAATTCGATTAAACATATTAAGTAGGCCATTAAAACATTCGAAAGAAAACGCACCAAATTTAATAGGGTACGGCATAACAGATGGCAGTTGATATTGTGGGATGTGACGCTGTATGTGCGTTGGTTGAGCTGGGGTTCAATTCATTTTGTTTGAAGCAACGGACCTGGCCGATGACGCAATTCAAGTAGGCTTATATCCTTCCATGTCACCAGACAAATTACAACAGATTTAATTGTACGAAAGAAAAGGGCAGATGTGTTAGCAGGGCCACGCGGAAGTTGTTCACACTTCCCAATTGTTCTCGCGAATGGAAGAGTTTGACACGGCTGTCGTCCTCAAGGAAAAAAACTACAATTAGTTGCTGACGATTTCACGGAGTCCTGTGGACATATATATATCTCCCCTAAGTGAACTTGGCGGCTACGCACTGTCAGTACCGCAGTTACCGCCAGTACGTTCGCACCAGACGAATGCGCAGGCCCTACATGGTAGGCGGAGCTGTATGATCCCTTTCACCTATATCAGACGCGGACCGTCAACGTTCTACCTCCGAAACGACGTACTCTCGAAACAAAAATTGGGACGACTTAGCCATGCTGCATATCGCCATGCCATACAAAAATGCCTCTGAGGAGAAATTTTATAATCTTCGCATGACGAACCAACCACCCGACATCCCCGATTCTCTCGCAACAAATATTCGGGGCGTATGTTGTCTCTAATCTTGGGCTAATCTTTTATCATCACAGCTCTGCCAGCATCGTATTCAGCGACGAAAGCCATCGGTTTTCAGCAAATTGCGCCACAGGCGAGGGTGCCCGAATTTTTACAACCTCACACAAGACATTGCTACAAGAGACCAGCGTTTCTTTTTAAAATATTTTTTTTTTGTAATCTCGCAGTGCAGTCATTTTGTTATCCCTTGATAAAGAAAAACCGAATACGATCTATAACAGGTTGGGAAAGCATAAAACGTGATTTCAAAGGCGATGAATTTTTAAAGCACCGCGATGCGTGCTGATGGCCGCCATCGTATGAGCCCGGCCCATAGAAACGCATTTTCGGAACACTTTTTCTCGTTTCGCCGTGTACTCGTATAGGCAGCCTTTCGTTCACAGTTTGTATATGTGGTTTAGAGAAGGCTATGAAAAGGTGTGAAACGTCACAACGGAGCTGTATTTTTAGAACGGCACGATAAATGAGTGTTATGAAGCCGTATACCGTTAACAGGCGCTTTGTCAGCTGGTGTTTCTTCGAATCGAGCAAGTTTCTCGTGAAGTCCGACATGCTTCACGTGCGCTACTCTGGCTTATTATTGGAGTCGCCGAGCTGAAAAGCATAAAAGGCTCGACATGAAAACAACTCTCAAACGGCATCGCACAAGCAAAATACAACGAACTGAGCACCGGCCGTTGCAGGTGACGGCGCAGACGAGGCCCCGGCCGCTTCCGTCGTCCACGCACAAGCCCCTCATGTTTTAAGTGCAGCAAGGTTTCAGCCGTTCAGTGGGCTGACACCAACGTGAAGAAACTAGTGACTGAAGCTGAGAGTGAAGTATAGAGTGTCGTCTGCCATATAGGCCGATGACAAACGACACGCGGCGAATGGAGCACGCTATTATATCTTATTTCGCTCTAAATAACCCGTGCAACAAGAAGGCGGCATTTTACAGCCTTTTAAGAAGACAAGTAATACATCGGCGATGGAAATAATTGTGCAAAAAGGGGATAACTATTAAGAGCCTGCTTCTGATGACGATCGAGTGAGTTGAACGGCAATATTTCTGCTGTTCTTGCTATCATTTCCATGGTGCGCGGCTATGCGCTGTAAGTGCTGTTTAAGTCAACAAAACAGCAGTTAGCCTTACTCTTTTAAGGGCCTAGGTGCCTGAAAGAACTTTGTGACAAACCGCCCGACTCACTACCGCACGCGCCGAAATTCTGCCGCTTACCCATTTTGGATGCCCGCGCTGCCGCCAGGGATACGAATGTCGCTGTGTAGCTAGGTGCGCTAGAATTACTATATAGATGTGCAAGACAAGCGTCATGTTTGTAAACAATGGTGGCGCTGCGATCGGCAGCGACGTGGGGATGTAGGCAAACTGGGCAAACACGCAGCATGTCTACACTGCGCCACGCGACGCTGCCTTTCAAGCCAACTCGCGCGCGAGCGAGTACTTCGAAGCGTGCGCGTCTCTTGTAGTAAGAAATATTTCGGTTTATGCCTGCAGAGTAATGATGCAATTTTTCAGCCTATTTTGCAAATTCAGTCAATTCAGTTACCAGGCAGAGCGCATTATCAGCTTCCTTCCAGCGCAGTTGCGGTAGACAACTGTATGTCTCATTAAATAAAATGAAAATCAAAAAGCGCTAGCAGCAAAATATATTAGTCGCCTACACCATGGTCTATGTTCTTCAACTTTCGGGCCTATTACCAGCGCATTCAAGAAGGAAGGCAGTGCCATAAACGACTAGAAGCCCATTTTTAATATGACGCACCTTTGATGGGTTTTCTGGTTTTTCAAGATCCTTCACTCTAGAGAACAATATTACTGACAATGTGTCACGCAGTTTCTTTGAATACTGAGAAGGACTTAATCTTTTAGTCCTTTGTAACTTCACCTTGTGTACTGTCAACTTGTTTTATATCCTGCTCGATGAAACAGACGTTTGAGGAACTAGTCAAACTGGTTAATGCATACATGGGTGTCCATGAGAACGCTCTCATTTTTATCTAGCTCCTGGCTTTAGAGGGAAGGTGCGTGAGTGCAAATGCAAGCGTTTGCCACGAGTTTGCAGCGAAAATCATCTTCATTCTGCTGAACTAGCTGTTAATATACTTTCAAACTTTTATTCAAGTGCACGTCATCTTTTTCTGCGTATTTCGCATCCTTCATATAGCCAATTTCACTTTCCGACTTTAGACTCCACATGCCATGCCTACCATACTCACCCTAATTAATCAGTGTGTGTGGTACGTAGATACTTTGTGTGTTCGTCAGGTTCTAAACGACCCTCAATAAGCAAGTTCAGATAATCTGGGAAATAACATAACATGACTTTGTCGGTATCCCATTGGCGCTTGCTTATAGTAATTGCTTTCTAGGATTGGTGATGGGGGGGGGGGGGGGAGTCACTTGTAACTCGATCGCAAAAGTGAAAACAGAGGAAAGTGGGCTGTACTTCACAAGTTCGCTGCTTTTTCGGCAAGGTCGCGCTCAGCAGCTTGGTGTCATCCCTCAGCAGCTTTTGTATCCTTTTCTTTACAAACAGAGTGTTCGGGCTGTAGTGCAGGTGATTGGGTTCTGATAGCGCGGCGTCCTTGTGTTCGAGTTAAGATCACACGCACATGGAATATATAGAAAAAAAAACGTGCACGAGCCGCAGGCGTTTATTTTTGAGCTGTTCGTCGTGCGACAGAACACCAACCATGAAGATTAAGAGCCTCAAACGAGCTTATTAAGTTCCGTAGTAAGGTGAAAAGTTGGGCGAGTTGAATCTCATTCATGGTCAAGGTATACAGGAGAAAGACACAACACAATTGCGCGACTCCGTTGCACTCTTGTTGTTACATTCTCCCACCTCGGTCCTCGTGTTTACTCACCTCCACCGCTTCCCTCCGATCTTGCGCAAGTCTTAAGCCTGTTTAAACCAGAAAATAATTGCAATTCACAAGAAAACAATGAAAATATTAGGTCAGTTATAATGCACTGGGGTGCCTGTTCAAGATACTGGTCAAAGCAGAACGCCCAGCGAAGCGCAGTTCGCAGTTCCGTACTGATGGAAAAAAAAAAAAAAAAAGGGTCAGAATAAATTTGAATGACCGCACACTTACACAGAACGGAAAATATTTTTTTCGTGGGAACACGAGCACTTTAGAGTCACGAGGGAACGTATTCCACCGTTGGAAAATCATAGCACACGGGCGCCTGCAGCTTTTCGCTTCGGCGAAAAGCGGCCGCCGCGGCCGGCATTCGATCCCGCATCGTTCGGGACAGTAGCCGGGCGCCGCAAACACTGCACCACCGCGGCCGCGCTTTTATAGCTCTTTATCTTAAATTGGAAGTAATTTCCCGGAGTAAATTGAGGGAAAATTTGTGGCCATGTGATAGCCTTTTGAATTTTTCCAGATGACTGAAAAATGCCATAGATGCCATTAAAAATTTGCAAAACATTACGCGTTTTCTTTTTACGCTTACAATGCATCCTGAGCAGCGTGTGAACATGCTACTTTAGTATCAGCCAGTGGTAGACTTCCAGACAAAATCGCCTATTTCCAGGTCACTGTTTAGCTTAAAAACTACCATTCTATATATAACTGTTTACAAACTCACGTGAATATTTTGAGTGATATAAAGCCCCTAATCTACTCTCTGGGACATGTTATACGCGATAAAAACGTCTCGCCTCGAATGCAAAAGATTAAAATTCAGAAAAAGGTTTCGAAGTTCGAAAGAACTGTGATTTACCGTGTAATCACACATGAATTCTATAATACAGTGATGTTTACATTATAGCTCCCTTACCGCGGCAGAGTAGTGCAGTACACTCAGTGCTCTTAGATAACCCAAAAAAGTTCTGAAATGCATTAATCCGAATGAAAGCTACAGAATTTTGCTAACGGGCTCAATGGTCCAAGCGTTCACCGCTGTAGATCAGTGGCTACGGCATTCGACTACTGAGCCGAGCAACCCGGCTTCGATCCCGGCCGCGGTGGCTGCGTTTCGACGAAGGCGTAAGCCCAAACGCCACCCGTATAATCTGAGATGTCAGTACGTCGTTTAAAAAAATCCAGGGGGTCGAAATTATCCTGGAGCTCACCGTTACGTCACCTCTGTTCCTCCTTCCATTCCCAGAGTAGACAAGATTAGGATCTTAGATATGTGACTACAGGAAAATGGTCGTCGCGGAGAAGTTTTATAAGGAACCTCGAAGGCTGCTCTCAACAAACGATACGTCTAATTAGACGCATCGCTACTCGCAAGTCGGGCATGAGAGAAGCCAACCTCCTAAGGCTCATACAGGCTTTTGTCATCAGCAGGGGTGCACAATGCGCTGACAGAACTGATAGAGGCCAACCAAATCTCCCAATACGAAAGACTGACAAAGACCCGGACAGGAAGAAGCATACTGCTCAGACTAGGCATTCGATATGAAAGCCAAGGGGACCAGAAGACGGATGTCCCGATGGAAGTCAGGAAGCGACGAAAAATCTCCCCGCTGCCACGGAACATACATCCAAAGTATCATCAGAAAAGAAGGAAGAAAAGGACGGAAACGCTGCAGAAGATACATCAAGGAAGACAGGACTTGGTATATGTCGACGCCACAGAATACGAGGACAGGCATGTTATGGTTGCATAGTAATATATGATCACCAAAACCTAAGAATAAGCGGCTCGGTCAGGACGGGCTTAGCTTACACTGATGAAGAGGTTGCCATTGCCCGTGCCATAACAGCAGGGAGAATGGCTACTATACTGATAAGTTATTCGAAAACAGCAATTTGAAATTTTCTCAAGGGAAGGGTCTCTCCCCAGGCAAATGGGATACTCTAAAATATGTCAGGACGACAGATTGTTCCGGATAATATAAGCACCAGTCCACTCCAAGCTTCAGGGAAATGAGGGGTTGCTCGCAGTCTCATCCTCCGGATAGGCTCTGACCCTCGGTACATTCTGAGCAGCGACAGGCTAGTCAGCTATAAAAAATATTACTAAGCATTATCGGCTAAAGAGTGTAGAATACCCACCGGCAGATAGGACACTAAATAATAACTAAGAAAGCATCTGGAGGCTCTTAGAAACAAGGACCTTTTTGAATCCAGCTATACCCTTAGTCACTGGTATTCGGAACAACTCTCAGTTCAGTTCAGTCGTTCAGTCGTGTCCGACTCTTCGTGACCCTATGGGCCATTTCACGCCACGTTTTCCGGTCTCTCACTATCTTCCTAACATCACATAACTTCATCTGCAGTGCCTCGAGGATGCCATCTAACCATCGCGTTCGCTGCCTACCCCTTCTCCGGCGACCGTCAACCTTTCCCAACAGCAAATCTTTCTCCAGCGACTCCTCTCTTCTCATCAGATGACCAAAGTAGCTGAGTTTTAACTTTAGAATTTGACCCTCCAATGAGCAGTCAGGGTTTATGGTCGACAATATCGACTGATTTGATCTTCTGGCAGTCCAAGGAACTCTCAAGAGTCTTCGCCAGCACCACAATTCAAACGCGTCAATTCTTCGGCGGTCAGCCTTTTTCACAGTCCAACTCTCGCATCCATACATCACAACTGGAAATACCATAGCACGAGTTATACGGATCTTGGTTGGCAGACTAATGTCTCTGCTCTTTACTAGGCGGTCAAGGCTAACCATTGCTCTCTTTCCCAGAAGCAGGCGTCTCCTAATTTCATGGCTGCAGTCTCCTTCTGAGGTAATCTTGGAGCCCAAGAAGAGAAAACCTGTCACAGCTTCCACTTCTTGTCCATTGATGCTCCAGGACTTGATAGGGCAAGACGCCATGATCTTTGTCTTTTTGATGTTCAGTTTAAGCCCAAACTTCTCACTCTCTTCTTGTACGCGCATCAGAAGTCTCTTGAGTTCCACTTCACTTTCTGCCATTAAAGTGGTATCATCCGCATATCTAAGGTTGTTGATACGTTTTCCAGCAATCTTCACTCCATATGAAGACTCGTCCAGACCGGCCTTCCTCATGATGCACTCTGCATATAGGTTAAATAGGCAGGGCGACAGTATGCAGCCTTGCCTCACTCCTTTCTCAATCGGAAACCAATCGGTAAGACCATGCCCAGTTCTGACTGTGGCCTCTTGTCCTTCATACAGGTTCCTGAGGAGACATATGAGGTGAATTGGAACTCCCATCTCTTGGAGAGCTTGCCACAATCTGCTGTGATCTACGCAGTCAAACGCTTTCGCATAATCAATAAAGCAGAAGTAGATGGGTTTCTGGAACTCTCTTGCTTTTTCCATGATCCAGCGGAGGTTGGCAATTTGGTCTCTAGTTCCTCTGCCCTTGCGAAACCCAGCTTGAACGTCCGGAAGCTCCCGATCCACGTACTGCTGCAGCCTACCTTGGAGGATTTTCAACATCACCTTGCTAGCATGCGAAATAAGCGCGATCGTGCGGTAGTTGGAACAATCTTTGGCACTGCCTTTCTTTGGAATGGGGATGTAAACTGACCTCCTCCAATCCTGTGGCCACTGCAGGGTTGTCCAAATCTTCTGACATAATGTATGCAGAATGCTAACAGCGTCATGGTCGAGGTTTTGAAGCAACTCAGCTGGAATGCCATCAATTCCGCTAGCTTTGTTCTTTGCAAGGCTGCCTAAGGCCCATTCAACTTCACTCTTCAGGATGCGCGGCTCGAGATCAGTAATCACAACCGTCTGATATTGGGTTTGCACATCGGGGTGCTTCTTGTACAGTTCATCTGTGTATTCCTGCCACCTCTTCTTTATCTCTGAGGCTTCAGTGAGGTCCCTGCATCGTTTGTCCTTTATCACGCCCAGCTTAGCAGAAAAGCTTCCTTTGATATCTTTGATTGTCTTATACAGAGCTCTTGTGTTCCTCAATTGGCTGTTGTCCTCAACTTCTTGGCACTGTATGTTCAGGAAGGCATTATTATCTCTTCTTGCTATTTTCTGAAAATCCGCATTGAGAACCTTGTATCTTTCTCTTTCCCCCATAACTTTTGCCATCCTCCTTACTTCAGCTATTTGCAAAGCCTCTTCAGATAACCAGTTTGCTTTCTTGCATTTCTTTTGCTTTGGAACTACCTTAGTAGCAACTTCTTGTATTATAACACGAACATCAGTCTACACCTCTTCAGGCTCTGTGTCTTCTAGATCTAATTCTTGAAATCGATTCCTCACTTCCGCAGCATATTCTGATGAAATTTGATCCAGATCATACCTGAAAGGCCTTCTAGTTTTCTGAATCGAAGCTTAAATATTGGCAACAAGAAGCTGATGATCGGTGCCACAATCGGCCCCAGGCCTTGTTTTTACTGCTTGTATAGTGCTTCTCCATCTCTGCCGGCAAAGAATATAATCGATCTGATTCCTGTACAGACCGTCCGGTGAAGTCCATGTGTACAGGCGCCTCTTGTGCTGCTGAAAATGAGTATTCGCTATGGTCAGGTTGTTTTCTTGACAAAACTCTACTAGCCTCTGTACAGCTTCATTTGACTCGCCAAGACCGAACTTGCCTACAATTCCGGATATTTCTTCGCTCCCGACCTTAGCATTCCAGTCTCCTAGGAGAAAAACGACGTCTGATGATGGGGTGCGGTCTAAAGGCATTGTAGGTCCGCATAAAATCTCTCAACGTCAGCTTCTTCAGCAGTAGTGGTCGGTGCATAGACTTGGATAACTGTTATGTTGAGAGGGTGACCTTGGATCCGAAGTGAAATCATTCGGTCGTTTTTGGGGTTGTACCCTAGCACTGCTTTACCCATTCTTCTGTTTACTATGAGAGCGACCCCATTCCTTCTCTTGGATTCGTGCCCACAATAAAAGACATAATGGTCGCCGGAGTTAAATTCTCCCATTCCGGTCCACTTGAGCTCGCTGATACCCAAGATATCAATGTTCAATCGGTTCATTTCTCGCTTGACGACATCCAGTTTACCTTGCGTCATAGATCTTACATTCCATGTTGCTATGTGATATATCTCCTTGCAACATCGGACTTTCCGGTCGCTTCCCGACACATCCGCAACTGAGCGTCCTTTTGGCTTTAGCCCAGCCGCTTCATTCGTCCTGGAGCTACTAGGAATCGCCCTTTGTTCATCCCCAGTAACATGTGGGACGCCTTCCAACCTGGGGGGCTCATCTTCCGGCGCCATATCATTAATGGTATTGTGACTGGCCATAGGGTTTTCTTGGCAGGAAATACTGGAGTGGGTTGCCATTACCTTCTCCAGTGAATCACATTTTGTCAGAACTCTCTGCCGTGACCTGTCTATCTTGGTTGGCCCTACACAGCAGAGCTCACGACTTCATCGAGTTTCGCAAGCCCCTCCGCCACAACAAGGCAGTGATCCATGAAGGGGGAACAACTCTCAGACGGATGCAAATTATGTCAGGATAAGGCGGATCTGGTACATATGATATGGACGTGTCCAGAAATAGAAAATATTGTTACGTGCTTAGCACGCACAGGGGGGTTTATTTACAGAGGGATTGAAGCAGGACCGCGACTACAAACGTCCTTCTGACCCTCATTCTTCTTCCTCTACCTCACATCCGACGGTTCATCTTCTACCGTCGATGTGCTATGGTGCATGACATTTCCCTCCTCGCAGACGAAGCCCGTCGGGCGAGTTAAATAGATCATCTGGGATGAAACCGCTTGAGGCGGGCGACATGCACCACCTGAGACTGGCGTGATCGTCGACCATTTTCAGTTAGGCGTGCTATAACGTAGTTCGTCACTGATCCACTCTAACACAACAAACAGTTCAGTGTAGTATGACAGCAGTTTCTGACAAAGTCCACGCTTACGCAGAAGTGTCCACAACCATACAATGTCACCAGGAACATAAGGAACTTGTTGGTGTCGCCCGTCGTAACGGTTCTGAGAACGTTCTTGCATAGATTCGAACGCGGGCAAGCCTGCGAGCTTCTTCAGCTCTGCAGAGCGTGATAGCAAGAGAAGGTTCATCATGTATGAAAAATGGCAGTATGGTGTCGAGGCCACAGCGAGGCGAGCGAGCATAGAGAAGGTAGAAGGGACTGTAGCCAGTTGTCTCATGTTGCGCTCTATTGTATGCATGAGTAATGAACGGTAGAACGCCACCCCAGTTATTATGATCTGCAGCGACGCACATATCTAACATGGTGGTAAGCGTCCGGTTAGTGTGTTCTACTACACCGTCCGTTTGGGGATTATATGGTGTATAGTGGCGAAAACTGAGGCGAAGTTCTTCGACAATGTCCGCTTTGAATTGGCGCTCGGTCACTAATAATGACTGCATGAGGGCCCTGCCAAAGAATGACGAGTCGAAGTAAGAAATTTGATACTTCAGACGCAGTAGCGGATGGTATCGCGGCTGTCTCACAATAGCGGGTTAAATAATTTACGCACACAAGAATCCATCGGTTTCCTTAGAGGACCGTGGGAAAGGTCCAAGAAGTTCAATACCAACTTGCTCAAATGGGGCTGTTGGAGGTGTGACTGGCCGCAGTTACCCGGTGGACGTGAAGACGGCAGCTTTAAAAGGCTACTATTGCACACAGCTGGCTACATATCGCTCCATCGTTGAACGCATCTTCGGCCAATAAAATCGCTGCTGTGTGCGGTGGAGTGTTCGGGCCACTCCTAAGTGAACAGACGTGGCGTCATCATGCATCATTTCTAAAACTGTGATGCGTAGCTTTCCGGAACGACAAGAGGCATGCGTGCTCCCCCAGAGGCGAAATTCTTCTTGTAAAGCAATCCTTCGCGAATGTTAAAAGTGTTCTTCATAGGATATTTGGCACAATCAAACAAAGAGGTTAATGTTTGGTCTTTGTGTTGGTCGGTTCGGAAAACTCGAAGATCGGGGAAGGTTTGCGAAAGTGGAGCCAAATATTCATCGAAGTTGTCTACGTCGTCATCAGTCGTTTGAAGCGGCAGACGCGAAAGACAATCAGCATCTGAGTGTTCATGGTCGCTTTTATGCACCACAGCAAAATTAAACTCTTGTAGGCGTAAAGCCCATCGAGCAAGCCGCCCACAGCGGTCACGAAGACTAACTAGCCAGCAAAGTTAATGGTTGTCGGTCACGACGGTGAAAGCATTCTCGTACAGATAGGAGCGGAAGCGCTGTATAGCGAAAACAACGGCGAGACATTCTTGCTCAGTAACCGTGTAATTTCTTCCGCACTTACTCAACGAGCGGCTGCCATATGATATGATGTGCTGATCGCGGCCATGGCGTTGTATAAGTACAGTGCCGATTTCGCTCGTCCAATTGAATGGTGCATCTTTATGGAGCAGACACGTGAGTGGGTAAGCGGTATCTGCAAACCTTGGTATAAAGCGTCGAAAGTACGAGCTCTTTTACTGATTGAGGCACCTTAAACCTTTTGGCAGCTTCAATTTCTTTTTTGTATCTGGTCGAACACCTTCTTTGTAAACTAAGTGACCAGGAACAATTGTTTCACAATCCCCAGAAGGACACTTCTTTGAATACAGTACAAGTCCAGCTCGTTCCATGCAATCAAGCACGATATCCAGACGACTGTTGTGATCACGAAATGCTTTGCCAAAAAACAACGTCGTCCAAATAACATAAACAAATTTGCCACTTCAGTCCACGCAGGATTGTATCCATGAACCGCTCGAATATGGCAGGCGCATTGCATAATCCAAAAGGCATAACATTGAATTCATAGAGATGTCTGGTGTTACGAATGCCGTTTTCTCTTTATCTGCAGTGTGCATGGGAATTTGTAGTAGCCTGATCTCAAGTCAGTAGAAGAAAAGTATGAAGCTGAGTGCGGACAGTCTATTGCGTCATCTATACGTGAAAGGGGGTAGACGCATTTCTTTGTTACTGTATTTAAGCGGCGGTAGTCAACATAAAACCACCATGTGCCATCTTTATTTCTAATAAGGATGACTGGAGCTGCCCAAGTACTAGAAGATTCTCGAATAATTCCGCGCTTTAGCATCTCTTGAACTTGATCATCGATTACCTTACGTTCAGCTGCTGAGACTCGATAGGGCTTCTTCTGGCGTATCGGAGGTGCGGACCCGGTGTTGATCGTGTGACGAATACGACTGGTAGGCAGCAATGTTGAGTGGTCCTTGGCAAAGTCGAACACTGTCACGTGCTTCAGAAGCAGTTCCTTTAGAATGCGACGATCGGATGTTGAAAGAGACTTATTAATCATTGCCTGAACTTTGGTCTCCATAACTGATTGCACGTGCTGCTCTGTGACAGAGCTGTTTAACGCCGCGACGGAACCTGAGACGCCTTCCTCGAAACGGGCGAGTTTTAGGCCTCGAGGCAACACAGCTGGCTCTTCAGAGTGGTTGACTGTCCACAGCTCAGTGCGGCCTCTAGTCACGGGAACGACGCAGCGAGGCACGAGAATATTCTTATTAGAGCAGGTGAGTGTTGGTTCTACTAAAGCTTAAAACGATTCACGTTGATTGCGGACAGAGAAAACCCGCACGAATGATGCTGATAAAGCTGGTGCAATTGTGTCTTCTTCCACCGCAAATGCTCCAAACTCAGGTGTCGAATCACCCACAAGAGCCGAAAGTAGTGAAGAATTTAAATTAATCTCTTTCGTACGACAGTCTAAAAGTTGCGCCACACCCTTGCAGAAAATCAATCCTCAGAATCACATCATGCGTTGACCGAGGCATCACTGCGAATTCTGTTCTAAACTTTAGACCATCAGCACATACACCAACTGGAACCGAAGTTTCACCACCGACACCACGGAATAACACTGCACGGTCACCACTAAACATTACTTTCCTACCTAAACGGTTCTTAAAACTCAAACTGTTAACAGACACTGTAGCTCCAGTGTCCACAAGAGCCATTGTTCTCACACCATCAATAAACACTTCCAATTTGTTCTTTAGCATAAGCACGATTAGAGGTATGGACGTCATCGACTCGTCGGCGGCCTCACCTCCATCGGCCGCGCCTCCTAGTTTTCCGGAGGCGGAGGGGAAGAACGACGTCGCGGGGAAGGTGACCGCCGGTGGCACTGGGGTGGCGGCGCCACACTGCGATAAGATTCAGGTTATGAACTCCGCAAATGTGTCGAATGGTATGTGTCCCAAGCGGACATAGTCGGGGATCGCTGCTGTTCGGTGTGCAGTCCGTGAATATTCGCCGGGGTCGGTAGTCTTGAGTAGGGAAGCGACGGCAGCAATATCTAGCGACGTGCCCTGCAATATGCGACACCTGTAACACACAGGTTGAGGGCGCCAGCGATCAGCATAAGAATCCTGACTAACAAAGTCGCGACGTTGGTTGTAGCCAGGCTCTCGCTGCTGACGAACCACGTCTATAGGGTAAGCGGACCTCCTTCCCGTCGGTTCGTGGACATAGCTTTCGGCAGAGTTGTTACAATCGTCCATATCCGAAGCGCCTCTAGGTTGTACCCACGGAGTGGAAAGGGCGGCGACATCTGCCTGCGATGCTCTACTGTGTCGTAGATATTCTTCACGGCAGATGGTGTCCCAGGA
Source organism: Amblyomma maculatum (assembly GCF_055883805.1). NCBI lineage: Eukaryota > Metazoa > Arthropoda > Arachnida > Ixodida > Ixodidae > Amblyomma > Amblyomma maculatum. The sequence continues at coordinate 59,957,205 of NC_139344.1, forward strand.
CCTGCAAGTTTCTCACACACAATTTCCCGTATCATATCAGCCATTGGAAGTGGAGAACATGCTTTAACACTGGCTACAGAGGTTGCATTGGCCAGCCTTCTGAATTTAGGAGGGATTCGACGCAGCGTGAGAGCTTCAAATGTTCTGCAGTGTTTTATAACGTCGTCGGTGGTGTTCAGGCTCTCTTTGCTAATCAGAAAATTATTAACATATTCCGCTATTCCTTTTAAGAGGTGGCCGGCTTTATCTTCTTGTTGTATGCTGGGATTCACTAGCTTGCATAGCTTTAAGTAGCCTCGATGTATGCATGACTACAAACGTCCTTCTGACCCTCGTTCTTCTTCCTCTACAGATCATCCGACGGTTCATCTTCTTCTTCCATCGACGTACTATGGTGCGTGACAATATAATATAAAACAAGAATTTTGGGAGGCTCTACTGTTGGGAGCTCACACCCTGATACTCAGCTAGGTGTAATCCGACTGGCAGAACACGCCGCTCGGGTCCAAGGATTCCAGGCTGCCGTCTGTTCGGATCCTGTATCTGTTGCAGATTAAAGTTTTACCACCCCCGCCCTCCTTCTCGCTTTCGGTCAATATACAGTTGAGCTGCCCATCGATAGTGCGACAGTTGCTGCGCATTCATTTCTTCGTAACCAATTTGCATTTTACCTCGCTGTTGATATGGTCGCCGAGCAGCTAAAGTCGCCCCAGCAGTCGCAAAACCTTTAAAGGTACAAGTATAGAACATGACGTCTAAGGCCCGCGGGGTCGAAGGCAGCTAAACCTCGCTTGCTCTGAGGGTGTGTGGGTTCGAACCACTTGCGTATAAGCCCGCGATGTCACAGCCCACTCCACGTCTGCTGATTGCAGACGTCCTTAGCAGGGCGCGTGTGCATTAGGAACTAAAAGCTACATGTTTGAGTGGGTTTTACATAATAAATGTACTGTCCGCTAAGAAAATCGCAAAGCAAGGGGGCTTATTTCTTAGCTGTTTAGAGCATCATTAATATCAACCCTTAACCGATAAATCTGTGTAACGGAAGGATAATCCTCTGCCGCACCTTTCGCGATCATTTACATGGTTTTTAATGGTGCCGTAAGAGATCCACTATACGGAGGAGCAGTAAGCCCCCCATTCTTTGGTTACTTTTGGCAAAGATGTAATCTATGAGAAAGGCTAGTGTATATTCTCTGTTTTGATGGTCACCCATGTGCTTTGTGCTTAATATTGCTCCGCAGTGACGCATAGCCTGTGGCGCCGTCAATACTCCCATAGAACCCGCAGAGCAAACTTTAATTTCAGTTTCGGGTTTCGCGTGTGCTATCAGAGTCACCAAAGAGTATACAGGATTGAGTGAGGTCTAAGAAGACCACTCCCGCACCACTGGTGTAACGCCGAGTGTGTGTGTGTGTATGTGTGTGTGGGGAGGGGAGGGGGAGGAGAGGGGAGGAGGGGGGGGAGTGGCAGGAGCAAACTGCTAGTTTATAATGATGCATAAGACGCCACTATACATGGATCACCATGGCATATTCGCCTATTTACGACGTTAAATGATTCAGAAATGAATTTCTTCTCTCCTGATCCAAATATAATTTCAACAGCCGAGCGATACGAATGATGCCAGAGGTCAGTATAGGTCCCGTGATGCATAAAGAAACCTGCAATATGATATTCTCCACTCGTTGTGAGGCGGCTGTTGAGGCAAGCTCACTCTATAGAGGTGTAGTCAATTAAAAAAAAAAAAAATGAAACAGTGGGCATATCGCAGTTATTTTTGTTTCATGTCTCACGTGACCTAGGTTGACCTAATCATAGCTATCTCCCTGCGGGTGGAATCAAAACACGTGGAAAATAATTCAATTAAAACTTAGTTAAATGTACTAAACATAACCCACGTTGGGATCCATGTGTATACTAACGTCGTACGCATCATTGCAAAGAAAATCGTAAACTAAAAGTTTGATGCCTACAGTTTGCAAAGACAGTGCTGCCTGCACAGCATAATCGCTGACCGATAGGGGATTAAAGCTATTGTTTAAACGCACCGTTATATATATATATATATATATATATATATATATATATATATATATATATATATATATATATATATATATATATATATATATATATATATATATATATATATATATACATATTTAATTTAGGCAATAGTTAGTAAATTAGAAAAAGTATCCTAATTACTAATTAGTTAATTGCAAAACAAAAAAATGGTTACGGTGCGCCAGATGGCTGGCAGCTGTACACAGGTGGTTTCTCTGGCCCATCTTAAATGTTTCATTCTTAAACCCTTGGCTAAAGTTAGCTTGGATGCCCCATATATATATATATATATATATATATATATATATATATATATATATATATAATGATGCGCAGCCTCCTCAGCCCAGGAAGCTACGAACCCGAGCCATCTGCCTTGTCCGGGCGACGAGACTGCGCTGATCATCCAGGCTGGGGTTGACAGCTGGGTCTCCCACTGCTCTTCTGTTAGGTCTCTGGTGGTTATGGTACCATGTGGTCTCAGCCCCCCCCCCCCCCCCCCCCCCCTTTACTATATATTGTAGGGTGTTTGGCACGTTACAGGATGTGGATTCATATTTGTAGGCGGTGGGCGAGATCCTGTGTAGTAAGGTGCCATGGACGTCACTGTTGGTTCGTATTTTTCGCAGGGTGACTGCTTTTTTTCTGGTTAGTTTCGGGTGAGGTCGGGGAATATTTTCTTCTGTCAACTATGTAATGCAGGAGGATGTCAGTAAACGTTTTGGGTACATCCTGTCGAACTTGTAGTGAATGGTGCTTGTTGAGGAACTGCCACTGCCTTCGAAAAACCCGTGCGTACATATATTGTTATTTGCTTTGGCGCAATATCGATCGAAGACAGAGTTCCTATCTTAAAGGGCGGCGCTGGAACAAGCGGAACGAGCGGCGCGGGGCGTGGGAAATGACACGCAATATGCGCCACTAATTACTTGCGTTCATTTAATATTACAGGAGCTCTAGCTATCTTGGCAGACGACGCGTCAGCCGGGAAAATAAAAATATATACGTATATACATTTTTTGAGGAAAGGAAAAACACGGTAACTCTCACTTCTCACTTCGGTGGAGGCCTTAGCCGCGCTGAGGCGGAAAAGACCAAGAAAGGAGAGAAAGGAGGCAAAATAGCGAAGCATTCGAGGGCTCTTGGTTAACTTCGATCCCATTGGGTTAACGTGCAAGCTATTTCGAGCAGCAGAAACAAGAAAATTGTCAACGATCTTGTGGCTCAGCCTAGTGGCCATAGCAGCAGTGAAGCATATGCTTAGCCTAAGTCTAACTTATAGTATGGCATCATGCCTGAACACTGTAAATTCGCAGCAGTGACTTTCGATCTTAGCCGTTTAACCTTGAACTGTGTGCTCGCGCGCTGTAAATGTGTGGCGTCATATGATTACCATGACAACAGACAAATAAGTCAGCGGTCACGTGATCGGGTAGGTATATAAGCGGCGGGTACGTTGCGCTTCGCCTCAGAGGATTCCCACGGTGCCGAGTCCAGCGGGAATAGTAGACGTTTAGCCAGACAGCGCTTTCACATGGATAAATCGGTCTAACAATGGTCAAACCCCAGCTAAGTTTTGTTATTTTGCCTGCATTGAAACGCGGCCGTCGCGGCCGGGATTTCACCCCGCGTCAGTCGCATCCATAGTCTCAACAGCGGAACATGATAACCACACAGCCATCTCGGTCCATGGGTGCGTCGGCGGTACGCAGCAATGTCAACGAGCTCGGAGGCTTCAAGCAAAGGAACAGGTTATAGTTGCGATCAAATAACAATCTCGAACAGAACTGGGCGGAATAGCAAACGACGCTCTAGAACCCATCTATTTATGGGTTCAAAACGTAGTTATAGCCAAACGAATCAGAATTCATCGCGAAAGGAAAGTAATGCGGTTCTCCAGTACCGGTTTTAGAGATACAAAACACGAAACTTAATTTCAGAGACGAGATTGAAATATTATTTGATCCCAGCCTATACTTCTCCCCTGTCTTAGATACATTACAGGAAAACCGACTTCATATCTAATAATCACAACAGATTTGCCGGATGAAATAGAGGAATATGAGAATAACTTACGAAGATATATCTCAGACGAGCAATGGGAATTTCGACGACGCCTCTCCAGTGTGATGCAGTCTAAGATTAACAATAAAGAACAAATTCTAGACTATGCGAAGACCACCACTTATACTTATTACGAAAGCATACGGATAAACGCCCAATCGTCCATCTGTTCTTCTAAATATAGAACAGGAAATAGATTGTATAACTCGCAAAATAAAAACTTTCCGGTAGAAAGGTGCACGTTCACTGAAGGACAGATTTCACACAAATATGACTTGTGGAAGTATCACATGGCTGACCGACCAGCCAAAATATACACAGACGGATCAAAGAACAACGTGAACTTGGAGGAAAAATTGTGGTCTTCAATAACGCAATCTGAATAATAGAACAAGAACAACGCAAATGGCCGAAATATGCTACTAACTTTTACGCGGAGATAATAGTCAGGATTAAAGCAATAATGCATAGATTATATAGAAACAGAAAGTGCTCATCAGAAATTCCAAATCTTTAGCGACAGCTTGTATGCGCTTAATGTTATCAGAAATAGCAGAAACATTTACCTCAATATGCACATAGTCAATACAAAACTGCAAAGTCTCCAGCAATGTCAAATATTTTAAGCTATATCTATGGGCACGGTGGAAATACCGTAAAAAGAAAAGATAAGCCAACGAAGGAAGAGCCAAAGACAGGACATGAAGGGTGTGGGCACTGGATAACCTGCAGTATTCTGAAAATAAATAAATAACAGCTATCAATAACAAGACAATTATTGACGCAATGTTGAACCTGAAAATAAATGAAACAAAATCTAGCAGAATGGAGGAAAAATAATTTTGATTTTAATGGGTTACGTTCACCAAACACACCATAGTCATTTCTTACAAATTGCTACCATGTTACATGCTCCGTCTCCCGAGTCAGACAATTTCCATTTTACTTCCAGTTATTTAACATTGCAAGGAAGAGCAAATATAACAGCTGCGTAGAAGCACAGAATGTCGACCATTACTTTAGACATGTGCCTTACCAAAAATGAAATGCTAATAGGAGGAACGCTTGCAAATGCACATAGAAAAGAGGAAGCCTGAAATAAGAAAACACTGAAAGTAAGTTGGAGTATAAGAGGACAGCATGAAAAATATAGTAGACAGATCATACGACAAACAGCATTCCTTCATTAACCCCCCCCCCCCCCCCCCTCCTCCAAGGCAGTACACTGGCATGCTTCCACGAGGGTAATATAGCCAAACGACATAATCTATCCAACACAACACAGGGGGAAGGCATCTACCAGACATCACATGTATCATTAGCGTTTCACGTTTCAAGCGAAGGTATAAAACTCCGAAACGCAACCAAGTAAAAACCTGCAGCACATAGAGAAAACAGAGTCAAAGAAGCAAGACTTGATTATAACCAGTGAAGTGACATCCAACCAGGAATAAGCTACATCTAGCATAACTACTGGAAATCAAGGCAGCCAGAGAACAACTTGCGTCGAAGCAGAGATTTGAGAGAACCGAGAAAGTGTTTGAAAATGCAGAAAAGCGGGATGAAGTGGGAGCTTACAACATAAGCATCAAATTGAGGAAATTAAGCAAATTCAAGCTTACATTTAGTAAATTTATCAACGAAATGAAACACCCTACACATCAACTTGCGACCGCCGAAGAAGAGGAACAAGGAGGAAGAAAGATGAGGAAGGAAATAGTTGCTTAAAGCGCTCCTAGTGCCAGCCTGTACCCATGGCTGGGGTGCTATAATGGTGGACTTTTTATCGCTCTTTCTCTTATTTCATCTGCTTCAATTTCTCCTGTTTAGTCTTTATCTAAATTACTCGGCATTATCTTTTTTTGTACGATACGCCCGTTCTTTAATTTTTAATTACTTCTTCCTGACCACCAGTCTGTAGAAGACCTTGCTTGCACCCCTAACGCATCGGCATTAGGGGTGCAAGCGAGGTCTTCTACAGACATCTGCCTTCAATATATCTGTCAGAGCGGCGACTTATGCTTCACCCTCTAAAAGAAGGTAAGAATACAAAAGCAAGAGTTCTTCCCAGAAGTTCACATCGTAGCGGTTGTTCATGAAAATGATGTCATGTGCTTTCTGCAATGAAACTGTGGCAAGCATTGTGAACGGCATTGCTGTGGCGTCTGGACAGTCAGAAAAGGTGAAAGGTGGAAGTGTAAGGTGGAAAAATGAGCAGGAGGGTAGGTAGTGGCCATGTGGGCGTTGTGAGTGACAAATCACGAGGATGTCTCCGGCATGTGGGAGTTGGCAGGTCCCATGGATTGCAGGCGTTATAGTGGTATAGGTTGCTATAGGTTGTCCGACTGCAAACTCGGTAGCTGTCAGATGGGAAGGTGGCAAGGAAATCTATCCCGCAGCCTTGGATCCACAGGCAAACAATTAACCCCTATAGGCCAAGCAAGGGACGTTCGGACGGATTGGTTCAAGCTGGACTTTACGACTGTGTCGTGTGGTTGTTCACATAATGTGGCAGCTTACGACTGTATGCTGTGTAGGACGTTTGAGATGATGTGCGATTCAATAAAGGCAAAAATTAGGATGGCAGTCATTTACTGACTAATAAACTGCATGTACGGAAACGTAATTCGGGGAGGGAAGCCGCAGAAGGGAGCCATTAACGCGACCCCATTATGCTTAAGGAATGCGCGAAATACGTTTGCGCAGAACAAAAAAAAAAAAGAAAACAAAAAAATAACGCGCCCACTTGAGCCATGCTTCGCTTTTGTCGGAACTCTGCGGTACCGGCAGGTGTCCTGAAAGATCCTCACTCATTTATAACAAATACGAACAAGAGAAGGATTGAGTTCCGTCTTAAGGATGGTAATGGGGGACAGTATTGAGATAGGCTCCAACTGTAAGTATACAAAGGCATGCCTATCAAATACTTTTCCTCAGTATATTGCAAAGGCAAAATATCCTAAGATTTGAGATCGAATTTAACATTACCGAGTATTGTAATCGTCTGGCAACTTTTTTGGGCCGATTTCGCATTGCCATTTCAAGGAATGTAAGTACATACGTCCCACAATGCAGCTTTGGCACGTAACGATACTTCAGCCACATAGCTCACCACATTCAATCAACCATCGATACATCATTTTATTGCTACCACAGGTTAACTGCATGTTTGGATACGCACGATGTATAATTATTAATTAATGCATCAAAGCCGAATATCCGGCTGCGAGGAATGCCTCAACGGACTAGGCGACATTTATTTCGATCAGCTCCTTTGAATGGGTACCAAAATCTTAGTGATCCGAAAGAGGGAAAGCAAGCGTTTGCTGCCCCCGCCGAATTTTGGTCCCGATATCACTAGCAAAGCGTCGTAGCCATTGCGCCGTCATGACGGGATCCTGAATTCGAAATGTGCATGAACCAACTCGCAAAACTATTAAAATAACCATGAGTGTTTCATTTTTACCTTACAACGACAAAATAAAAAGATCACAGGGACAGCTAATTTCCTTGTGTTGCAATTGCGATAGCATTACAAGCTATTGCCATCGAGTTCTGAGTCATATACCTTCACGGTTGTGTCTGCGGTCCTTTACATAACCGGGTTCTCTAAATGGTGGTTAGATGCTTCCCCTATGGGGTCTAGTTAGACGCGGCAACACGGGAAGAATGAAGCTACATCGAAACGTGAAGTTCTGAGTTTCCATCTGAAAACGTCACTTCCTTCCAACCAACCAGGCTTGGTGTCGTCACTTCCTGCCAGCAAGGGACCAAATTTTATGACAGACAAGGCATTTTTTCTTCACATGGCGTCTAATTCTGTAACATTCATGAAAACACTGCAGCCATTATTACCGCCACGCGATCTAAAAATATTTTTTTAATCGATTGCTTCCTATTTCGCAACAGCAAATGTTCGCCTTTCACGTGGCATCTTACATGACTGCCATTATGTTCTCTACCATGTGCACCTATTTCTACACGGCTCAGTGACAAGGGTTGTGGACTGTTGATGCCGAGAACGCGGGTTCAGTCGCCACCAGGGCGGCCACGTTTCAATGAAAGCTGAACGTAAAACGCCCGTGTACTATATGATTCCAGGGTACGTTAACGCGCTCTAAGGGATAGAAACTACTGCAGCACCACGACGTCCTCCTTGCGTACCGATGTCGCTATGGGATGCGAAAACACGTAAGCCATGTGCTATTATTTATATCACTATTTTTTCATTCGCTTTGTGTGCATAGGATTGCTGTAATGAAAGTAGTTCGATCTTTAAAACATTTTCAGGCTCTCTGTCAGTGTACCTCGAAATACTGGAACCATTTCACCAATTCATCATCGCAGGCTGCCGGGCAGTTGACCATTGACATCTGGCTCCCGGACGCCGTTTGTTCTTGGTCTACTGATTTCCTAAGCGGCTCCCCGCATCGCCACAACCCCAGCCGTCCGACCTTCCTGATACTAGTGCTGCTCATATGGGGCTGTGCAGCCATGAAGTAAAAACAGTGCTGGCAGCAAGGGGCATTGGAATGAGACGCGCTCTGCGCCGCGCGATTCGCGGGCAGTTCATGGCCATGGGTATCGCGGCCCCGAACGTGCTTTTAGGTGATTTTGGATGCTGGAAAAGTATAACTCGCATGCCGAAAACATGCACTAGCAGCCACGATATTAAAAGGCTATTAATTAGTTTTTATCATCTTTTTGCTCTCTGCGGATGGGCAGTGAAGAGCGGACACAATGTGTACCTTTAGTGCGAGCCACGGCTGGTGGTAGTGGTGCTTGAATGTGTTTTGTTTATTTCGCCGTTTTTGTTTGGGGTCGTTGTCTGTCTGCCGTTTTCAAGGGGAAGAGCTAAACGACCTCGTGGAAGGCACGCTCGGTGCTCGCGGGTTACAAGCTAGTGGCCACCTGCGCGTTTGATCCGTTCGACTTTAAAGAAAACTCTCCGATTGACTCCAGCAAGCGCATTTCCGATTGGCTACTAAAATGCTTCCCAGAATGGTGGGCAAACAGATTTAGGGAGGGGTTTTGGAGCAAAAAGTGGGGTCTTGGACAGGAGCTCTTCAATGGAGAGTCGGAGGAGAGAGCTCGAACCGTGTCAAGCTATGTGCTGGTCGCGCTCTGAGAAGCGAGGAACCGCTACGTGCAACAAGAGTTAAGTCGGTCAAACAGGACAGGGTCTCGTGAAAGGGAACGCTGGCCTGATGTTCCCAACCGTTCTAGATGGTCGAGGTCGCATTGGTCAAAATGGAAAAAGTTGTAAATAAGTGTAAATAAATTCAGCTGTATATTTGTATCAAGAAGTTTATTCATAGTTGCCATCCTTCTGCAAAGTGCTGCACCCAAACGGACCACATTTCCACCGAGGACCGACATTGCGGCATCGCAATCACAACATCCAGCAAAGTCTAACTCTATTGGTACAACCGACAGTTTTAACATGCTGAATTCACTCTTCTACAACCATTCGACAACAAAAACATGCTGGTGCGATATTTTGCGTTTTCGTTGCTTGAGCTGTATTTGAACATTTGCGTATTTACTTCGTTCGTACTCTTTCTGCTTATTTCAAACGAATTACTGATCTGGTCGCACTTTCCTAAGCCCGACTAAGAGTCAATTCAGTAAAAAGTACACCGCATGTGCTTTCATCACGTACGTTCATATATAAGATACACCAACAGTACTTGTTTCTTTTAGAAACGTTACACGTTTTGCACCGCATTTACCTGAAATCTCTGGATAGGCTGTAAAGAAAAAAAAAAAGAAACGATTTAATAAAGGAATAGCGGAATGCAGCAATTTTTGGAGCACTTTAATTTCTCGGCCAGCCGAGAGCGGGCGCATATTTGAACCCAAGTACGCAAATTTGCGTCGCGAGCACGTGCGCGTGCCGGAGCAGCCCGTAGCAACAGCCGTACGCGCAATATGCAAGTGAGCTTCTTGACGTGGAGAGGAAAACAAACACGACATGCAGGTAGGAGTACGACGCAGTAGGGCCAATGTCGGGCGATTTTTGAGGCATCAAGCGGCCTTTAAATTTATTTAGCGAACTGAGTTACGCTCAGTGACTAGAAGAGATTAATTACAGCAGAGCCCCGAGGGACTATCTCTAGCAGAAAAATATTCGCCGGGATAGTCCAGTCGTGCCGGTGAACGTTTGTACACTGACTATACAACACGCTTATCTTCCAGAGTTTCTAGGTAATTGCAATGGTAGCTATCCTGACATCCCTTCTTATGTAGCGACATATTCTCCTCTGAAGCTGTCAGCCCAAAGGCAGTGGTACTAACCTGAAAACCTTCGTGCTTTCCCACGGGAATAGCAAGAATAAAATTTTGTTCCGCATTGAAAGAAGTCGGCTGATGAGAACACTGCTTTATGCAGGCCATCTACGTAAAAGTTTGCTTATCATCGACTTTGCATTGAAAAGCCTCGCAAGTGTGGAGCGTTCCCAGATGTGTGAAATAGATGTAATAGTTATTATGCAGTTGTATATGGCAAATTTTCTTCACAGCCACCCGCCTCGCAAACTTAACAGGCGGCAAACCTGTTTTGCATAAGATTTGCGGACGACGACAGGCCGGCTCGCTGCTCGCAGCCTATAGCAACGTAATGCGATTATTTTGGCTGCACCGTGCAGGCGTGAAAGTTGTAAGTAATGGTCGATTTCTCTTAGCTTAATTCGCCGCGGACACTCCCTGCCAAGCAGCACGCACTGGTGATCCTTTGTCACTGTGTACGCAGTCCTGGCCCTGCTGAATGCGACTGCAGACATTGCCGATTTTTATGAAATTGGCGCTCTGCTGCGTGGTGGAACGAGCGGAATAGGCGCCGTTTTCTTGGTATATATATATATATATATATATATATATATATATATATATATATATATATATGATGCGCTATTACGTGGCTGTTTTCGCCCTAACGGGATAGAAGACTCATTACGTGCCACTGCATGAGTGTTCTGGTGTCATCAATGCAGTTACCGTATACGGGAGCAGAACGTGACCGCATTGTCGTGGGAGTTTGCCAGAAAAATTACATCGCAGGCATTATTAGGTATCCAGCCTACATTTCTAGGGAGGTGATTTGCCTGGACTAGGAGGGCTTATATGTAAACACGCGGCGCTGTTTGTTAAGTACGATCGCCGAGCACATGTGTGCTGCGCCCATCTCAAGTGCGACCCGCAGTTTTGAAAGTTTTGAAGAGAAGAGTTTTAGGAGGCTGTGAAATCTAGTTAATCATTTGACGTTTACTGATACATAACTTTATGCGTGTGGCACCACTGAGCAGCTGAAAAACCTTTTGACGCAGATCGGGCCGAAGCTACCGACAGCGGATAGCTGCGGTATTTTGGAGCCGTCGCGGGAGCTATACGGTGAGTACTTGAGAGATGGGCCTGGCTATTTGCGAATACGTTCAAGTTGCTTCTCAATAGTGTTTCTGCAAGGGTCTGAAAGCTTTCGACGTCAAATTGCCATGTTAAGCTCATATCACATCTCTGCTACTGAACACTGCATTCAGTTCCAGTTTTATAGCGCCGGGATCACCGGGGAGGGCCTGCACGATGGGGTCGAGCAGAGGCGCCAAAAAAGCATAATGGCAGAAAGATATACCAAGTGCGTCCCAATCTATGTTCTTAGACGGTTATCCTCGGAGTAACGTTAATGCGAACAATATAGCATCGAGAATGGTGCCGCTCATCAGATATTCGTCCACATGCGTATCGCGGGCATTCGTTGACTTGACGTCGATTCTATCTATGCGTACTGAGCGCCAAGAATCTCAATCTTGATACACAAGCGGCATTGTAATGTCTCCCTGGGCGGTGTGAACTGGCTATACTATGTAGACCGTTTACAAAGAGTAGTTCCACTCTCCCTAACAGGTGGCGCCACTAGGAAGGCCGTCATTGCTGGCCTTAGGAACGCATCGGCGCGTAGTGCGATCTGCTGCTTTGCATATTGCGTAAGAATGCCGGTTGACTTTTAAACACCGCTGCTTTGATGCAGGTGCCATCTTTATTGTCGAAGTATTCTGTGAGGAAGTAGTGCTAATAACCCTGTTGTTTATGGGCGGAAGAACAGACGATGCTTTCTACATGGCCTAGGCCACCGTTTTTCTCGGAGGTGTATCACGAGTTCACGTTCCCTTCTGGGACAAGAAAGCGCGTGTGGATTATAGAGAAAGGCTATACTTCACGCACCAGCTCATTTTAGCACCGACAGTAGCTATGGGAATGCGAGAATGACCCTGAAGTTTTCTCAGGAGTTGTATATAGCGCCTTTGCACTGCTGCCGCGTTATTTTCGCAGGGCGTTAAGAAGTACCTTGAGCTGGCTATTAATGTATATGTATTTATAACAATTAATTGTGCAAGGAAGGAAAGTCAATGTGTGCATGTCGGTGAATCTGCTTACTTTAATTAGGTACTGTTCCCAAGGATATGCGGGATCGAATCCCGGCCTAGGCGGTTGCTTTTCAAAGGAACCGAAAACCCAGGCGCCCGTGTGCTGTGCGATATCAGTGCACATTAAAGAACCCCAGGGGATGGGAATTTCCGCATCCTCCACTCATAGCCTGAGTCGCATTGGGACGTTAAACCCCACAAACCAAACCAAATTTTAATTAGACAGACACTGCTGTAATACATGTAATAACTGCTGCTTTTATGAAACCAATGCACTGGCCAATGGTAGAATTTACCATGATAAGATTTTTTATATCCCCGCTTGCTTGAGCTGCCTACTGTGGGTTCTGAATTACGGTGCAGTTTCCAGTCACTTTCGCCCGAGCGCAGGTGAACGCCGCTGAGCGCCTGATGCGGTCTTTAAGCAGCTTAATAGTCTTTTGAAGTCGGGGCGTTTACAGGAGGTAAAATTATACCTTATCAATAGTCAGGGATTACACGCGGGTCTATATTGAGCAGTAAATATTGTGCACAATGTTAAATGATAAACATTCATAATGCGTCTCAGCCAGCACAGTCTGAACATGCGTTCGACCTTTGCGCAAGAAAATAAAAAAAGATAAGTTAGAGGGGATAATCAGTTTATAACCTATTCAGTTTTACAAAAAATGTTATCCACAAAGAGCGCTAAAGAGGGAATTGATAAAAAAAAAAAAAAACAAAAAAAACGAGTGTACGGTTGAGGAGTTTGTCGAAACGTTCTAGCCAATGTAGACAGGAAGAGGCAATAAATGAGCTGTGTGGTTAAATTGAACATTTTTTAGCACCTACACATACTATGGGCATTCACATAAAGTTTTTTGGCTGTCTACAAGCTCGTTGTCCCCGGCGATAGCGGGTACGCCGCACCGTGCAGCCGAGTACCTGCGCACCGGAAGCCGTCAAACCAGAAGGCCCGAAAGCCGGCGATGGCGGAAGGGTCACATGATCAAATATGGCAGCGCCCATGCGCTCGACAACGGCGAGGTCAGTACGTACTGTAGATACAGCCGGATGCCATGCTTACATGGTTCGCAGAAAGTGATCGCAATACCGTTTGGAAAGCAACTGGAAACTTTTTTTTCTTTCCTTTTTTTTTTTTCTTTTTGCAATCATTATCTGTATACGCAGCAATAACATTACCGCTGGCTTGGAGGGCTAGGAGTAAACGCTTCTTTGTCCAGAAATCGAAAAGATTTGTTCACTATAGCAACATTCACTGTGCGCACTCGCAGCACACACGCACAGACACACATGCGCATAACGTCAGCGGTTGGATATAGGTTTGGTATGGAATATGTGGTTTAACGTCCCAAGCGACTGAAGCTATGAGCGACGCCATAATAGAACTCTCCGGAAATTTCGGCAGCCTCTTTACCGTGCGCTGACACCGCACAGCACACGGGCGCCTGACTTTTCGCCCGGAACCTGGATACAGCAGTCGAAAGCCCTAAGCACTGCGCCAGTACGAGGTGGAGGGATACGGGACGAGCAGTGCGGGATTGCAAATTAGAAGGTAATTTGCCCTTTTAACATTCCCAGTGCAGCATCAGGCAGCATGCGGACTACAAGGTATCATGTGGATCTCATTGTTCGCGCTACACGCCTTTAATATTCATACTGGTGTGTTTCACGAATACTTCCCGAAAAATGAAATTGTCGCATTGTGTATATTGCAATGCAGAAGTAGTCAGAAGTAGTCAGAAATAGAAGTAATGCAGAAGTTTCTGTGCAACCTCATAAGGCGCTTGTTACGCACACTTTGCGGCTTCTACGTCCAGGTTCTCCTCGTCGGTTACGGGCGGCAGCATTGCGTCGAGCGTCGTCCTGGGTTCCCTGCCGTACACAAGGCTAAACGGGGTCGACCTGGTTGTCTCCTGGACGGCGGTATTATAGGCGAAGATGACGTAGGGCAGAATGGCGTCCTGTGTCTTGTGTTCGGCGTCGACGTACATTGCGATCATGTCTGCGACTGTTCTGTTGAGACGTTCCGTCGTAGGTCCATTTGTCTGGAGATGGTACGCAATAGTTCGTCAATGGCTTGTATGACTGTATTCCAGGATGACTTGCGTTAGCTCTGCCGTAAATGTCGTTGCCCTGTCCGTGATGAGCCCTGTGGGGGCACCGTGTCGCAAAAGAATTTTGTTCGACAAAAAACTTAGCGACTTCTACCGCAGTGCCATTGGGCAGTGCTTTTGCTTCAGCGTAGCGGGTAAGGTAGTCGGTGGCCACGATAATCCACTTGTTACCCACAGATGAAGATGGAAAGGGACCGAGGAGATCTATACCGATTTGTTGAAAAGGCATGGTAGGTTGTGGTATCGGGTTCAGTAGCCCAGCTGGACTGATCGGCGGCGTCTTGCGTCGCTGGCACTCACGGCACGTTTTCACGTAATGGGCAACGTCGGCAGGCATGTCGTGGCCAGTGATGTCTGTCGGGTTCAAGGGGCGAGCTTCACCGCAGCGAGCTCAGGAGGCGACGATGCATCGAGGCGGAAGACAGCAAGGCAGGAGAGGCAAAAAGGAACGTTTATATACACTTTCTACATACTGAAGGTACAAGTCATGAGAGGAAAACGGGGCTATCTGTCCAAACAAAATCCGTCAATTAAATACGGTTTGTTATCCCCAGTTCCCTAGCTGGGGAAACAAAGTTCATCTATACAATCCAATCAAGGGGGGGGGGGGGGGCAAGGGATTACTCGAAGTTCCGCCCACTGCTGAAGGTGAACCTCCTTGTACATCTTCCGGCGGCAAGGGCGAACTTCTTCGATGTACATGACGATTTTGTGCGGGCGATGGAGTTTCGGCACCAGGGCAAAATAGTCTGAGAAGTCGTCTTTTGGCGGTGGTCATTTCCCCCGCGTAATTCCAAGGAGGTCACCCGCTTGCCTCGAGAATTCGGCGAATGCTGCTCGGCGACGCGCCTCGTGCCCATTCAGCACAAGAATAGGTTACCTGATGTCGCCGCTTTCGCGCCAAGGGGATTAAGGCCCGCAAGGCAGCTCGTCTCTATCCCGAAGGAGGGGAGGCGGGAAGGTTTGGTCGCTGCAGCCGAAACAAAGGGTCACTCCGCTGCCGTCGCCACCTCTTCGCTGCTTTTGGCGGCGGTCGTTCGCCGGCGTCTGCTATTTACGCCTCCATTTTCAGCTGCTGGAGTCTGCGCATACCTCGGCCGGAACCCCGGTCACAACAGCCCGTCCGCCGTCCGAAGAGGTCTCGTAGTGGTAGCAGCCAACGCTGCACCCCGTAGAGACCTGGAGTCGGTTCAGCCTGGTCGGTCTGGCCGCGTCAAACCTGGCCATCTGGTTCCTGCTTCCTTGTTGTACAGCGTTAGCAGACTCAGCCACGCCAAGCCCAAAACACAGCAAGCAGCGAGCGCAAAACAAACTCCGAGAAGTGACAGGCTGCTTCATAACAATGATTGGCGTTTCAAAGCAAAGAAAACAAAATAAAATGCGTCCAGAGAATTTCAAGTTCTCTTTCAAAACAGACCATGTCCGAAAAAAAAAAAAACAATATTTTTTTTTAGCAAATATGCTAGCTAAAATTTTGATCCATGCCGTAACATGAAAGATATCATAAAAGGCCACTTCCTGGGAGAACATATTCCAAGGTGGAGTGGTAGGTAAAAGATAGTAAGAACAGCAGCAGCAACAAAAACCAACTGCGCAAGCAAAAAAGAAAAATATATGACATGCGTAGCCAGTTAACGTCTGGGAACACAACCAGGGAGTGTTACCCAGGGAAACTTCGGCTGAGGCCATCAGCGTTAGGATTATCGCGCCCCTTTCTATAACGCACGTCAAATGCGTGCTCCTGCAAGGGTGGACTCCAACGATGCAGGCTGCCATTTTTGGCCGACATATTACGAAGATAGTCTCTACAAGAAATGAAAACCCTGCCAAATAACACTGCAGCTTCTGAATCGCCCACACGAGACAGGCGCATTCCTTTTCTGATGCACTATAGGCCTGCTCCCGTATGGTGAGCTTCCTACTTACAAATACAACAGGATGCTCCTCCCCATTGTCATCTTGCTGGCCGAGAACGGCCCTCATACAGCGGTCACTCGCGTCGCATTGTAGCACAAACAGACGCGTGTAGTCTGGAGTTCTCAAAACAGGCTGACTGGCCAGGGCCGCTTTCAGGTCCAGGAAAGAGCGTTCTTTGTCCGAATTCCATTTTACTTTGACAGGTTCATTCTTTCGCAAACTGTCGGTAAGGGGGCTGGCGATTTCGGAAGAATTGCGGATATAATGTTGATAGTATCCGGTTAGTCCGAGGAATGACTGGCCTGGGGAATTCAGATATTGCCGCTACTTTTAGTTCTAGCGGGTGCCGATAACCGCGTCCGACAATGTGACCCAAGTAAGTCACTTGAGCTTTTCCGAACTAACATTTCTCCGCTCTCACAGTCAAGCCTGCCTCACGTAACCGTGTCAGTACATCCCTCAAATGACAGAGGTGTTCCTCCCAGCTCTTAGGAAAGGCAGCTATAACATCTAAATATGTAAGAACATAGTCCCTCAGGCCCTGCAGCACACGGTCCATGAGCCGGGAAAAACAAAATAGTGCGTTTTTGAGGCCAAAAGTAAGGACGAGAGTACGAAACGTGCCTAGAGGGGAAATAAAAGTGGCGATTCGGCTCGCTTTCTCTGTCAGAGGAACCTGCCAATACCCCCTAGTGATGTCCAGCGTGGATATATAATGAGCACCACTTATGGTCTCAACCCTGTCCTCAAGATTCGAAATCGGGTAGCTTCGTGTGACCTCATTCAGACGGCGGTAGTCGATACATTGACGAGGGTCTTTACCTGGCGCTTTAACCAATATGATGGGGGACGTGTATTCACTCTCGGATGGTACAATAATTCCCATGTCTAACATTCGCTTGATCTCAGTTGCCAAGATTTCCTTCCGCTGGGGTGAAACCCGGTAAGGCCTGCACCGGGTGGGCTTGTCGCAAATTAGTTCTATATCATGTTCGATCAAGTCAGTCCTGCCGGGCCTGTCAACGAAGCGATCTCTGAACTCTCGCAGAAGCGTTTCTAGCTCTTCTTTCTGTTTATCTTCCAGTTCGGCGTCGCATTCAATTGTCTGGCAAAGTTTTTCGAGTGCGGAATCTAGTTGGATCGAGTTCTGGGGAAAAAAATCATTTTCCATCTGTTCAGGAACATTTAGAGCAAGCTGCACAACGGCTTCCCTCTGTCTGTACGGTTTTATTAAATTGGTGTGGTAGATCCTCACCTCTTTGCGTCTTCCCGGCATTCTGATAACATAGTGTCCGAAATCTGCTGTAAAACCTCTGCGGGACCCTCCCATAAAACATCCAGTTTGTTCTTCCGCGACGCAGTCAGTAAGAGCACTTTGTCTCCAACAGCAAAAGTTCGCTTTCGGGCGTTCCGGTCGTAATATAGCCTCGCCTTGCCCTGAGCTGATTTCATGCTACCCTCCACTAGCTCGCGACATGACTGAAGACGTTCTAGCAGCTGCAACACACTCAACCACTGTGGGGCCCCCTCCGCGCCCTTCCCATGCCTCGCGGAGCATCTGAAGCGGGGACCACATAGAACGGCCGTACACTATTTCTGCTGGGCTGAAGCCGGTGGCCTCATGTGGCACGGACCTCAACGCAAACATGGTAGCTGGCAAGGAAGCCTCCCAATCTTTTTTGTTTTCATGGCATAAAGCCCTTCTTTTCAACACGGAGTGCCAGGCCTCTACACTGTTGCTCTTTGGGTGCCGCACGGAACTGTGTATAATGCGAATACCGCTTCTCTCGAGGAAGGTAGTTGTCAGAGCGCAGGTAAAGACGCTACCCTGATCACTCTGCACTTCGGCCGGAAAACCCACTCGAGAAATCACAGAAAGCAGCACTTTCTTAAGTGGGACAGCTTCCGGGAATTTTGTGGGCGGACAGATTATAGTCAAGATATATCTGTAACCTGGCGTAGTTACAGGCAACGGTTCCACTACATCTACCTAAACACGTCGAAAGGGCTCTGTGATTACGGGCACTAATTTCATAGGTGCCTTTCTGGTCTCGTGTGGTTTGCTAATTCTCTGGCAAGTGTCGTATGCTTGGACAAATTTTTCGACGTCTTTAAAACATCCGTGCCAGTAGAATTCTCTCAGCAACCTGTCTTTAGTTTTGTTTTATACCCAAGTGACAGGCCCAACCTTTTCCTTGCGAGAGGGCGAGAACTTGAGCCCTATACTTAGACGGGACAACAAGCTGGTCGTGTTCTACGCCTTTCCAGTCCTTATACTGGCGATACCATAGGCCAGACCGGCGCTGGAAAGCGATGTTTTTGCGTGACACACCCGTTTCTCTTTGGTCGCTCAAGTTTTGGAGAGACTGATCTCTCTCTTGCTAACAGCGGCAAACCGTTCTCGGTCCACACGAAGGAGCTCGAGAAAATCCTCTGAATGCAGCAGCACCAAATTCGCACTGACTTCCTCTCCTGGCTAAGATTGAGCAGTTGCACATAATTTTGGACAGTCAGTGCAGCCAACATCGCTATCGGTGCTTTCTAGATCAGCGCTATTAGTGAGTAAATCCTGTTGCTGCTCGCCACCGTGATCCTGCACTTGGCTTACAGTTTCATGTTTACCCTTTTCCTCTAGCTTTGTCTGCGCTGCGATTTCACGCGCCTTCGCACGTGTGAGAGCCTGGACAGCATGGTCTCCAAAACTCAGCCCATTTTCCCTGAGCCGCATGTCCGAGCGATTGGAAAATATGTAGGGATACTGCTTGGATAGGTTTTGAGAGACGGCTGTCTCAGTGTGAAGCACCCCGAACGGTCCCTCGATCTCGACACGGGCAATCGGCAAACATACGTTATTCTCCTCAACCACCTTCAGTATCCAGGCGCATTCACCAGTTAATTCTCCAGCCCTAACGTATTCAGGGTAGATGACGGCCATTGTAACAGCGGAGCCGCGGAGAACTTTGCATGGTTTACCATTTACGGTCAGCTGCCTAACATAAGGCTGCAACAAGTTGTCGTCCTCGTTATCCAGAAACGAAAACACCACTTTTGGATTACCGCAGCCGGCCGCTACGTGCCCAGGCTGCTGGCAGCGCAAGCAGACGACCGGGTTATTTGATTCGAAAACCTCTATTTTCTTCGCGTCTTCCTTCGAGCTGCTTACTGCACCATTTTGTTGCGCAACAGGGATATTAGACGACGCAATTCCCACTTTTCCCTGTGCGTAATAGTGCGACTGATTATCCCTACCGACTTTCGCACTGGATCTGATGCGTGCTTTCTCCGATTCTCGACGGGTCGCGAACTCGCCAGCTAATTCTGCCGCGCGTTCCATGGTCTTTTTGGCGGGCTGGTCCTGCACCCATTGGCGCATTTCCTCTTCTAGGCTACCGTAGAACTGTTCAAGGCAGGAGGAGGAGGAGGAGGGGGAAGAGGAGGAGGAAAGGCAGGGAGGTTAACCGGTAAGCACTGGGGGAGAGGGGTAGATGGGTGTAAAAGTTGTGGGTGAGAGAGATGGGTGATGACAGTACAGTTACATCACAGACATGTCACATCACATCACGTCACAGTCGTATCACGTAACATAAAAAAATCATAGCGTTTCGATCAGTCCTGTGCTTTTCATAAAGCGGCGGTTCAAGGCAGATTACCTCAATGACCCTATCGCGACTGTCATAAGCCTCTTCACCTTTCAGCCATTCGATCAGATCGGCTTTCAGTTTGTACGAAAAGTCCTGAAACGTCTCTCCTTGCTTCCGTGCTGCCTCTCGAACGGGGCGCCGGAATGCATCAGCTGATAGCAGGTACTTCTTAAGGAAAGCTGCGTTAACTTTATCGTACCTTTCGGCATCCTCTTTCGACAATCTGGCAATTGCTTCAGCCGCTTCCGTCTATCCTGTAAGTAACTGGGTATTACTGTAACGCAAAGCCTAACATGGTTATCTCATGTCATGAGCATCGCTAACTAGGCTAATCGTACCCTTGGTTTCATACGGCGCAATCTACGTTTTGCCACCCCATCTATCAAATCATTAGCATAC
This sequence comes from Amblyomma maculatum, assembly GCF_055883805.1. Taxonomy (NCBI): domain Eukaryota; kingdom Metazoa; phylum Arthropoda; class Arachnida; order Ixodida; family Ixodidae; genus Amblyomma; species Amblyomma maculatum. Next base: position 59,977,830 of record NC_139344.1, read on the forward strand.
CTAACTTTTGTCCATCCTATAAACTAGAATATGCTTCATCAATATGGGATCCTCACCAGTCTAACCTCTCTTTAACCTTAGAAAAAATACAAAATCATGCTATCCGCTTCATTTATTCTGATTATTACTACTACACTAGTGTGTCTGCTTTAAAATCTAGAGCCAATTTACCTAGCTTGAAACCCGACGGAAAATTTCTCGATTGTGCCTATTTCATATGTTTTATCATTCATCTTTAGGAGAATCAGTCATATCATCTTCTTATCGCCTTTCAAGCCGTATTAATCACCATAAGACCGTCTAAGCCCCCTCCGCAAGAACTACCCCTCGCTCTCGATCTTTTTTCGTCACGTCAGCCCGGGACTGGAATGATCTACCACAGGACGCCGTGCATCATATCAACGCCATCCATTTTAAGAACGCTATCAAGACCATTGTTGTTTAACTCTCATATCCATACCTCATGTAATGCCCCATACCAGGGGCCTTTGAGGTATCAAATAAATCAATAAATAAGTACGTTTAATATTTTCTGGGGCCAGATGTCCTGCTGAATTCCCTCCTTTTCACACATCCTTTCAAAATTTACGAGGAACAGCCCAATGTCCTCGTTTGTCTTGTAGGGCTGCAGGAGATCTTTCATTTTTATTGTTGCGCCCGTCGGAATAGCCTGATTGTTAGAATTATTTCCGGCGCGCGTTGCCTCAGCAATTTGAAGATCTAACTGCCTGAGTGCAATTTTCCTCTGCTCTGCTTTCTTAAGTCTGATGGCCTCTTCTTAAGCCGCTTTCTCAAGTCTGATGGCCTCTTCTTTAGCCTCCTTGGACTTCTCCAGAATGAAATCTCAAGTCTCCGAAATTTCATTGCCGTCCGTCCCACACTCCTGAATATCCTCAATATGCTGTGGCCTTCTGTGGCTTTTCCCCACCTCAATACCTAGCTGTTCACAAAACAAAATCAACTCCTGTTTCTTTAACTTGCTGAAGTTCATGGCCACTTTTGAACGATGACTTTCGTAAAACACTGCCGCTTCAAAAGCACAAAGATCTACTCGTTTTGATAAAGTCCCTGAGTTATCAAATCTGGCAAATTTTCAGAGAAAGTCAAGCGCTCACCATTTCCAATGCCAGGACCAAGCGTGGACGATTCCACCGCAGCCAACCAGTTGATGTGTGTCGGGTTCAGGGGGCGAGCTTCACCGCAGCGGGCTTAGGAGGCGACGATGCATCGAGAGGAAGACAGCCAGGAAGGAGAGGCGAAAAGGAACGTTTACATACACTTTCTACATAGTGAAGAAGGTACAAGTCACGAGAGGAAAACCCCGGAGCTATCTGTCCAAACAAAATCCTTCAGTTAAATAAGGTTTGTTATCCCCAGTTTCTTACCTGGGGAAACAAAGTTCATATATACAATCCAATAAGTGGGGGCGAGGGATCACTCGAGGTGCCGCCCACTGCCGAGGGTAAACCTCCTTGCACATCTTCCGGCGGCGAGGGCATACTTCTTCAATGTCCATGACGATTTTGTGCGGGCGATGAAGTTTCGGTACCAGGGCGAAATAGTCCGAGAAGTCGCCGTTTGGCGGTGGTCATTTACCCCGCGCAATTCCAAGGAGGTCACCCGCTTGCCTCGAGGATTCGGCGAGCGGGGTGAATGCTGCTTGGCGACGCGCCTCTTGCCCATTCAGCACAAGAATAGGTTACCTGCTGTCGTCGCAGTGGCGCCAAAGGGATAGTGACACAAAAAAGCGTAGTTCACATGATAGAACACTCAACTTGTCCAAAGCATGACTGTTCGGTAATTGCTTGTTCTGAAACGTGATTCTGGGACGTAGAAGCGCTGCCAGCCACCTTGCCGAAACGCGCGGGCCTCAAGTTACAGTCGTAGTTCGTCGGCAACATCATTGCCGATCCGAGCCGGTGCGATGAAGATCTCGGAGGCCATGCCCTGTCGATCTTATTCCGTGCACGCGCAAGGCAGCTCGTCTCTGTCCCGAAGGAGGGGAGGCGGGAAGGGTTGGTCGCCGCAGTCGGAAACAAAGGGTCATTCCGCTGCCATCGCCGCCGCTTCGCTGCTTTTGCCGGTGGTCGCTCGCCGGCACCCGCTAGGTACGCCTCATTTGCAGCTGCTGGAGTCGGCGCATACTTCGGCCGGAACCACGGTTACAACACCAGTAGTACTTCTCCTGGATTCGATGCAACGTGCGCGCAAACCCGATATGTTCTGCTGTTGGGTCGTCGAGTAACGCATGAAGAATTTCCTGCCATAGGCTTTTGCACGACAAGAAGCTGCGCAGTCTTGCTGGGAGCGAAGCTTTTCTTTACGAGGGCGTCATTGCTTAAGGCGAACGACGGTAATTGACGCCTAAACACAGCAGGAGGGGAAACGGTCTTGCCTTCCAAGTAATCGGCTAGGTCTTTCAGCAGAGGATCTGATCGCTGCTGTTGTGCAAAACCGCTGGCGCCCACTGGTCCTAGAAAGGCGTCGTCGTCATCAGCCTTCGGGGGAGCGTCGACGGGAGCGCGGGATAAGCAGTCTGCGTCGAAATGCTTGCGGCCCGACTTATAGACTACAGCCACTTCACATTCTTGAAGCCGTAGGCTCCATCGGGCAAGGCGGCCGGGTGGGGGGTCTTTCAAATTATCCAGCCAGCAGAGCGCGTTGTGGTCGCTTACCACCTTGAATGGTCGACCGTAGAGCTATGGACGGAACTTAGAAGTGGCCCAAATGATCACGAGGCACTCCTTCTCAGTCGACGAGTAATTTACTTCGGCTTTTGTGAGGGACCTGCTAGTGTAGACGATTACTTTCTCCTGTCCGGCACTCTTCTGGACGAGAACGGCTCCTACTCCCACACTGCTCGTGTCAGTATCAATTTCGGTCTCGGCTTTTTGATCAATGTGGCAAAGTACCGGAGGGGACTGCAAGCGGCGCTTAAGTTCGTCGAAGGCTTCTTCATCGGCACTTCCCATTTAAAAGGTACGTCACTCTTTGTAAGCTGCGTCAATGGTTCGGCGATGCTCGAAAAGTCCCTGACAAATCGTCGGTAATAAGCGCACAGCCCAAGTAACCTGCGCACGGCTCTCTTGTCGGCAGGCGGTGGAGAGTGCGCGATTGCAGTCGTTTTCTCAGGGTCCGGGCGAACACCATCCTTGCTAACAATATGAACCAGGAACCGCAGTTCCTGTTAGGCAAAGTGGCATTTCTCTGCTTTCAAAGTTAGCCCTGATGACCTGATAGCTTCTAGCACTGTCCGAAGCCTTTTAAGGTGGTCTTCAAGGCTAGACCGACATCATCCAAGTACACCAGACAAATCTGCCACTTCACGCCCGCCAGCACAGTGTCCATTGCTCGTTTAAACGTCGCTGGTGCGGAGCAGAGACCAAATGGCATCACCCTGAACTCGAAAAGGCCGTCTGATGTGATGAATGCGGTCTTCTCGCGATCTCTTTCGTCGACCTTCAATTTGCCAATATCCACTCTTGAGGTCCATCGATGAGAAGTACCAATTGCACTGCAGAGCCGGTCGAGAGTGTCATCGATGCGAGGAAGAGGATAAACATCTTTCTTCGTTATGCTGTTTAGGCGGCGGTAATCGACGCAGAAGCAAAGTGTTCCGTCTTCTTCACCAAAACGACTGGTGCCGCCCAGGGGCTATTCGATGGCTGGATCACGTCATCATGAAGCATTTCCTCAACTTGATCGTATGGCCTGGCGTTCTCGGGGCGATACACGAGGCTTTGACGCAGCGGTCGTGTGTGTTCTTCTGTCATGATGCGGTGCTTTGCTAAGGGAGTTTGCCGTACCTTTGACGCTGAAGAAAAATACTCGCTGTATTTTCAAGCAGAGTTCGAATTTGGTCTTTTCTGTTTTGGGGTAAAGCTGCGTTGATGTCGAACGTGGGCTGTTTTGCTCGGTTGGGTGCACCGTCATCAGTTTGGCTGGAGAGGGCGAATATATCTCAGGTGTCCGCTAGCTCGTCTAGGAAAGCAATCGTCATGCCCTTGTTCAGGTGCCGGTATTCTTCGGTGAAGTTCGTGACGAGCACTTGAGCTTGTCCATGACGGAAACGGGCGACGCCTCTTTCTACTCCAAGTCCTCTATCCAGTAACAGCTGAGTGTTTCCTTCGACACCCCCTTCCACGAGTTCGACTTCGTTTGTATCCACAGGGGCGATGACGCCTGATCGGGGCGGTACGGTCAATTCTCCGTCGAGGACGTTGAGAGCGACTTGATGTGTCGAAGTCCTCGTGGCTTCCTCCGTCGAAAGCTTGATGAGCTTAGATCGGAGGTTGATTATCGCCAGATGTTCGTTCCGAAAATCCATACCCAGAATCACGTCGTGGGAACACTGCTGTAGGACGACGAAGCTGGTTGGGTAGGTACGTCCATTTACCTCAACCTTTGCTGCGCATCGTCCAGACGGTGTAATAAGGTTACCACTAGCGGTGCGGATTATTGGGCCATCCCAAGAAGTCGTCACTTTCTTGAGCTGGGCGGCGAAAGCTCCACTGATAACAGAGTAGTCGGCTCCGGTGTCAACTAGGGCCGTAACCATGCGTCCGTCGACAGTAACGGCGAGGTCACTTGCTCGTGCCCTCGTATTGCATGTTGGCTTCGGTGTTAGATCTCTACTCCGTCGTTTGCTCAGGTCGCGGCCAGGGCAGACTGTCGTCACTTCGCTGGGCAGCGGTGTTAGCTTGGAGTCTGGTCGCGTCGTCTTGGATGTTGACGTCGTGCGTAGCGGCTGTGTCACTTTGATTTCTGAGCGTGTCGAGGGCGGCTTCACAAGTAATGCGAGCGTCATAGCGGCGTCGTCGTTACTCGTCGTCGGAGGCGGAGGATCTTCGTTAGTTCACTGTATAGCAACCTCACCTCAAAAGGTTGCTACCTTCAGTTTCCCTTACTTGGGGACCTTCCTCACACTCTGTCATCGTAGCTGCGGCCTGGCGACGAAAAGCGGGACCTGTACGGCGATGAAGACCTGAACCGACCGACGGCTTGGTGGCGCAAATTTCACCGCTACGCAGGTAGTTCTCGATTTCTTGTGGTCGTTCACCAGGCCGGGGGCGTGGGGCGTCGACTGCAAATCCGCGGAGGCCGATTCGTCGGTACGGACAGTGGTGTAGAATGTAGCCGGCCTCACCGCAGTAGAAGCATAATGGCCGGTTGTTCGCAGTCCTCAGGCGTCGCATTTCCTGGGGCTTCTGGGTCGTTAGTAGGGCGGGCTGGGTCCAAGGGGCGGCTTCCAGGAACAGGACGCTAGAGACGAGGGCTTGGAAAATCACGTCGGGGTGCAGGTCGGCGTAATGCTGCAGCGTAATTCATCGCTGTCATTTCTTGTGCTGGAACAGTCGGAGCTGTCGCTTGAGGAACGCCCAGCGTCTGCTGGGCTTCTTCACGGACGACATCCTGGAGCGTTGCCAGCTGGGGTTGCGGGGATGTAGGCAGCAATCGGCGGAGCTCCTCTCACACGATCTCCCGGATGAAGTCCCGAAGGCTTTCTCCGCTCGTAGATGCGCTGCTGTAGGGGCTTGCGCTGACCGGTTGCAGTGGTCGATCATAGTGGCGCATCCGGTGTCCATCGTCTTCTCGATGGTCGACGCTTCACTTTCAAATTCGTCCACAGTTTTCGGCGGATTCCGGACAAGTCCTGCAAAAATCGACTCTTTAACGCCTCGCATGAAACATTTTACTCTCTCACCTTCGGTCATGTTAGGGTCGGCGCGGCGAAACAGGCGCTTCATTTCTTCAACGTAAACCAGGACAGGCTTATTTGGAAGTTGAAGTCTTGATTGAAGAATGGCCTTGGCTCTTTCCTTTCGAACGGCACTTGCAAAGGCAGTCAAGAACTCTTTCTTGAAAATTTCCCAATACTTCAAAGCTGCCTCGTGATTTCCGAACCATATACGGGCAGATCCTTGAAGAGCAAAATAGACTTGCCTTACCTTCGCTTCGTCGTTCCAGCCGTTGAATTCTGCCACACGGTCGAAAATGTCCATCCAGTCTTCCGCATCTTCAGTGGGAAGTCCTTGGAATATGGGGGGCTCCCGGGGTTGCACGAAGACAACCGGTGCTGTTGACTGGACCATTTTCAAAGTTGATGGCTTCCGGTGTCGAACGGGGTCAGTCAGCAGACTGTGTTCGTGTTGTAGCCATTGAATTCGGCGGCTGGCTCGGTGACCTGTAGGCTGGTCCCGCAGGGCGACAGGAATAAGGCTGGGGTCTTAGCTTGAAGGATCAAGGGCAGCACCTCCACCAGATGTCAGCTGGTGGTGACAAGGTCGATGACACACATGAAAAGTCGGTGATTGCACTGAAGAAACTCTTTATTGGGCTGACTTGCGCCCGCAAAAGAACTAAGCAACTCGGCGGCGGCGATAGCAACAAACGTGCTCGTCGATCGTTGAACTAAGAATGCCCGTTTCACTTGTCTGCAATGAATTTAAAGGCGGCGAGGAAAGATCAACACAAAGCCGCAAACTGTACTAGCATGACCTGGAACATTGTGGAAACACACGCGAACGGCTGGAACCTTCGAGATACGTCCTGAAGCATCTTTCGCGACAAAGAAAATTATAATGCGTCGTTTCGCGACAACGAGCATGAACAAACACGGAATACAGAATCGATAAGCGCGCCATAATCACAATGATAAGGCCGCATGCAAACGGCTGTCAAACAGGAACAAATAAAGATTTAAACAGTTCGCGGCAATATTCTGGCTGCTGCTGCTGCCGCCGCTGCTGCCGCCGCCGCCGCCGCCGCCGCCGCCGCCGCCGCCGCCGCCGCCGCCGCTGCCGCTGCCGCTGCCGCTGCCGCTGCCGCTGCCGCTGCCGCTGCCGCCGCTGCCGCCGCTGCCGCCGCCGCTGCTGCTGCTGCTGCTGCTGCTGCTGCTGCTGCTGCTGCTGCTGCTGCTGCTGCTGCTGCCGCCGCCGCCGCCGCCGCCGCCGCTGCTGCCGCCGCCGCCGCTGCCGCCGCCGCCGCCGCCGCCGCCGCTGCCGCCGCCGCCGCCGCCGCCGCCGCCGCCGCCGCCGCTGCCGCTGCCGCTGCCGCTGCCGCCGCTGCCGCCGCTGCTGCTGCTGCTGCTGCTGCTGCTGCTGCTGCTGCTGCTGCTGCTGCTGCTGCTGCTGCTGCTGCTGCTGCTGCTGCTGCTGCTGCTGATAACGATGATGATAGCGATGACATGCCACATGATTTTTGCCCGTTAAAAATGACCTGTTTGATGTTAAATTACTCTTTTCTCAGAATACAAGGCAGACAAGCTGAAGAGAGCACAGCTATCGCTGCCCCCACTGCGGCTTTGGGAAAGAGTCTTTTCTTTTTAGATGGAACACTACATGGACCTTCTATACTCGTCGTTTTGCCTGTTGCTGCTTTTGTCTTCCTTGTCACGCTTGCAGCAACCAATAGGACGCATACCTGGCAAGGTTTCCTGTCATTCCTTTCCTCCTTTCTCTTCAAGCATGAAAAGCATGACATCGTCAAAGAACCCAGACCATCGAAGTATCTGATGTGTAGATTGTGCAAGACACGCGCTCGAAACTATGTCGGAACCCTCTGGAGCCCATAACTACGCTTTATTCTAGCTTGGCCATACTACTGCAGCACCGCCGACTTGCAGTGTATGGCACATTGTCCCGTGCGAAAAAGCACTCCTCATGCTCCTTAGAGAAAAACGTTTAATTATTCCGCGTAGTCTATCTTCAGTTTCTTCAAGACCGCTGCAATTCAGGAGCTGTGGTGTAGAATGCGACCTGCCTCGCTATTCGTGGTAAAGAAATATAAAAGAGCTCTCAAACTAGGTAAAGTACCTCTAGTTTAAACTAAGCTTCCTAGGCCATAAAAAAAAAAAAGGTCTGGAAAAGTCCTTTCTTTTTTCTTAAGGAGCCAACAAATGACAGTATCCTTTTTCAAACCCAGGTGAACTGTTTGGACATCATCGCCTCCATCATAGTGCCCACTTCACGATCCATGTGGAGGCGGGAAGTTAGCATGGGTAACATTCTTATTGGTGGACAGATGAATGCTCGCTGTTGTGAAATACAAATGGGCATAGTTTAGTCCAGATGAAACATCATATACAGACCAGATTAAGGTGCAAAGCAGGAGACAATGATGTCACATAAATACCCAGTTGAGTAACTTCAGTAGCTCCACCTGTGACAATACTGCATCTGTAATAGGTCTCTGTGCCGACCAACGAAGTGGCGCGGCGCCTTGCTGCGCATCGCGTAGGCCCGGCCCTGTTGACCAGAGCAGAATCGCCCAGCTCTTCTTCCTTGGGCCAAAAGCGCAAAAGGGGCTCGGTGCCGATTGTTCCCCGGTAATTGCGTCCCTCCCCCTCGGGCGGCCAAGGTGCAAGGCGGCCAGCCTGGGAAGGGCGCCCTTTCTTCCCCATAGCGGCAGCGGCGCCGCAAATTGATGGCGCGCGCGCACACACATGAGCCGCACGCTAGCCGAGGGACGCGCGTGGCCCGAATCCTACGCCAGCAGATACGGCGGCAGGAGGGAGGGAACAAAGTTTGCGGAGCGGATGGGCAGGGGGGTTCGCAGAGTCCGCTTTAAAGCACAAACTAGGAAATAACCCGGGGAGGACATCCTGGGGTGGGAGTGCGGGGGAAGATAGGCGCCGGTCCAGGCTCTTTCCTAATTAGAAAGACATAATTTCCCAGGCCGCTTGCGGTGAAAATTTTATTCAAACAGAGACAAACAGGCGGCGTAAGCCGGCAGGAGAGGGAAAAGAAGGACTAGAGAGAGAGAAAGAGAATTGCAGGGGCGTGGGGCGAAAAAGCGAGCGCGTGCGGGAAGCTGATGCCGCGCGCGCGGAGAGGGCTTACGGCGCACGCGCGCGAGCGAGCCGCGCGCAGCGCGGGCGCTGCGAGGCGCGACGCTGGGCGAAATTTAATTAACGTTGGAATGGAACGAAGGCTCAACAACGATACCCTTTCTCTGCTCCTCTCCCGGTTCAGCATTCGTTTTTGTGCCCACGCGCCGCATTCTCCTCGAGTCCGCCCGAGCGCAAACTCCCCAAAGCCATCCTATCCCCTTCTGACCCCCTTCTACCTCTTTCTCGCCGGCAAACCCTGTGCACCCGCGCACATCACCGACGCCGCGATAAGAGGAAGAAACCCAGCGGCCCACAGCTGCAAATGGGTCCGCGCAAACAAACGTTTTATTTACCATTTCGTTATGCGACTCCCGCAAGCCCACACAAACAGGGCAAGAGGAGGTAGGTGAGAAGGGGAGGGAGGGGGGGGGGCGAGAACGGGGGGCACCAGGCAAGACGACGACAAGTTTTTGCTCCACGATGCCGCTTGCAGAGCTTCGCTCGGCGCGAGGACGACCGCCGCATTCAAGCAAGCGTCGCAGGCAGCGTCTCTCCCAAACCCGTCCTCGGCGCTCAACGAAAGAAAAAAAAAAAAAAAAAGAATCGTTATCTTTGGCGGTGTTTTCCCCCCGTTCCCCCATCTAGTTTCCCTCTTCGTTGAGCAGTGGCTGCTCTCCCGCGTCCCCTTTTTCTTCGCGCGGAGAGAGCGAGCGCCCCCGCTACCCGCTAACTTTGTCTAACCCGCGGTCCTAAAACAGAGCTCGGCAAGCCCGCTAATGAGAGAAGCCGGCGCGCCGCCACTGCATAACGCCGCCGGCAGCGAGCGCATTGTTTGCGGCGCAGAAGAGAACGGCGCGGGGGCCCTACTGCGACGGCATGGGCGAGAGGGAGAGACGTGGAGGGGAGGCACGGCAAGCGTGCATATTAATTATTGCGCTTCTCATCATCATCTATCATTAGCGCTTTATTCTTGCCGCCGACGCATCGTGTATTCCATTAGTTTCGGCGGTGAGCGCGCGCGTGCGTGCGCGCCCGACGCATGTGTCGGTACATCTGCGCGGCGTAATATGGCACCGAAAGATGTGCCTGCACCGGCGCCCACCACGTCGCTTCGTTCGGTGAAAGAGCGCGCCGGTGTGCGGGCACGCAGTCTCTGGGCTTGTCGTGCCGCTTCTTGGATGACGACGAGTTCGTTTGCCAAACGAAGCCAGCCGTGGTCGTCCCTCGCCTTTCTAGCTTCGCTGAAATAAAACAACAATGGTGGCTGGCACAACCATGAGGGTTGTTACCGCCCCCCCCCCCCCCCCCCCCCTGGCCCTGGCGGCCTACATACATGCCGTCGCGCGGGCACTCACGAAGTTGACCCCGTTAACGGCGAGACTTAATGGCGCGATGTTGGCGCGTTGCGAAATGTAAATCGCGATCGCCTCAGCAGTCCATGTTTGTGCGCCTGCTTCGAGCGCTCAGGCTCGGTCCAGAGAGAGGCTCGTGATGACGCGACGCTGATTCTACTGTCGTCGCGCAAGCGGAATTCCCCATTGAATCAGATCGACACGCGCTGAGAGGGGTGTAACTTGATCGTCGACATTGCGCTTCGCTCAGGGCTACATGCGTTGTCTTGCTGGGAGGAATCTCTGCTAGCCAAATGGCCGGGCGCACAGACGATTGAGCTTTCACTTGCTTTGCGGTGCTTGCACATGCTCTACGGCCTACATAATCTCGTTCAATGTAAAGAACTGATAAGAAATAGCGGTTGCAGACTTCGTTGAAGCGTTGGAACTGCGCATTGACCACTGCACACCGTCGTGCGGCAATTGACGCCCTCTTAGATTTGAACCACAAGGAAATATCTACAGGAAGAACTGCTGCCGTACTTGTCCTCAAGGGCTGTTTGTAAGTATAACGTTTGCATGTCACGCTCTTTCGGAGCTGCTTGCGATACATTTTGCAATTTTCGCGCTCTTTGTTCCATGCTAGTTAACCCTGCATTTCGCAGGCAATGAAAGTGGCGGATAAGAGTTCATCGGCACTTTTAACGCGATAGCGATAAGGACCCCGTGTCGCAGAAAAGCAGGTGTCGGCGTTGTGGCTATAACGCGAGAATCAGAATAAAGTAAAAGAAACAATAAAACCGGAGTCGGACACGGTTCCTTCGCAGTTCGAGACGAGCACGCAAGCACTCCGCCAAAAAACCTCATCGCTTCTCTCCGAATAAAGGAATACCTAATGGCACATGACTGTCGGCTAATGTTTAGGTGCGTCATTAGAAAGAAATTAATTACGAAACTAATAGTTAAGCGAGTAGCAAAGAACTTTACTTTTGCTTTGCTTACCTGCGATGCGGCGCTCACTGGAAATTCCTTCGATCGTATACGGCGCTGCTGCAACAGATGGCGCGAGCCTCCGCCTGATTCAAAGCCTTATACATCCATCCATCGTCTTGAAAGCATTGGGGTTGAAACCTATCGCTTTGAACTCATAAAGGCGAAGCTTGAGCGTACTCCAATTATTTTATTATTATGGACCTTGCGCTCCAGAAACAAAACCAAATTAATAAAAAATGTTACATTTGAGAAGAAAAACAAGAGGTCTGGGTATTTGATTACACTTAGTCATATATATTAATTTTCATCGTAAGAGAACTGTAAAACTGCGCACATCGAATGGTTAGTATGCAACAAAAAATGCTAACAACTACAAATTAGTGGAATGTGATTCCGTCATCTGCGGATTTAATAGTGTGCCTGTTGAAATTTTGCGCTGTTATGATGGTAGAGTTTCCTTCGGCAGTGAGTGATCTTCCAGCATGTATTCTGCAGTCAAGATAGCTGACGCTAGCTTAGCTTTGAGAAATATGAAAAATGTGGTGTTTTAACACTGAGAATGTGCCTGTGTTTTGCTTGCAGGAACGAGCTGTGACATGCATGGTGCATCGGGAATTACAAAACTAACTATAGCTCTATTTTCGATACTCAGCGTGTTTCTGCATTAATGAGCCATATTTTTCGCTCTCTGCCTTTTTTTTTCAGAAAGATAAAATTGCATTTCTGCTTAGCCATTCACCGGCCCCTGTGACTGCGTGTCGTGTACGCGTTCGGCCAAATGCGGCCCATCCAATATTACACGGTGGCTGTGACCTGTCCGAGTCGTAGCTCCGTGTGAATACGGCACTGCTTGTGCAGACCTCCTTCCATTGAACACATGGTTCAGCGGTGTCTCTTACCGACTCATGCTTCCCGACAGAAATTTAAATGCAATTTGAGGCGAGAATAAATTGGAATCGACGTCTTTTTCATTTTTAAACTACAACTAACTCGAGGACATGTCGCTTGTACCGCTTATTTCAAGCCCAATTCATTTTGCTTCCCACAACAGTGGCCGTTAATCCGGTTGCCTTCCCAGGCGTCCATTTATTTGCCATTTTAAGGTGCTTTTTTGTAAGGTGGCCAAATTAAAACTACCTGAAATATGTAGTGGTGACTCTTTTTTTTTTTTTTTACTTGATTTCATAGATGTCATGACGCAGTGGCGTATAGGCAGAAACATTTTCCGAAGTGTGTTAGGCGCCAGCGGCGAAAAAAATACGAAGAAAGAGAGGGTATGCAGAGGGGGAGATGCAGCGCTCACAAAATATCGGGGGGTGTTCTGACATCGAACTCCCATCCCTGGCTATGCCCCTGTCATGGCGCTTTTCTATTTCGGCCGATAATTGTCCGTCACTATTTTCCCGCTCATACCCAAAGGACATGCAACGGGGTAGGGGAGCTGTGAAACCTTTGTATGTCTGGCATCGCAACTGATACATTGGCTTTAAACTAGTAGGAAGGCATGCTTCCTGCCTGTTTAACCAAACGCACCCCTCGAATAAACACAAGCCAAAGAACAGTCATGGTGGAAACAGCGCTAACGCAGGACGGAGCAAGAACACAACACACTCCGTCCTGTGTTAGCGCTGTTTCCGCCATGATCGTAAACCAAGAAGCCCAACTCTTCAAAGAACATACCTTCGTTCTTCTTTGCCCTTCGTTTTTTGACTGGTTTATTTATTTATTTTTTCTAATACATGTACCAACTAACCCAGATTTCAACTCTGCTCAAAGAACAGCCCGCGAAGGGTAAATAACCCTTTCCCAAAATTCGTTTACATGTATATCTCTCCACGTACGTTCCCCTTGATCTTTGCTATGAATGGCTGTAATGTGTAATAAAGCCATGCAGGTTCTGTTTGCATGCGGGCTGAAGGAGGTGAGGGGTGTATGTCAGGCGCTGTTTGCGAAGCGCGCCACAATAAGAAGGGCGATTTCTAAGAAAAACAAAAACGAAAAGAAAAGAAGCATCCTGAGGTCGCTAAAATGTACTGGTGTTCTTGTGTTTCTCGTGACCCTCACTCCTTTACTTCTCCGCTACAATACTTTAAAGGACAACAGTGTATAACGCAAATCATTTTTTTTTTTATGTGTCTGAGCAGAAATCGATTCTTTTCCTTTTTGTCGCTATGTTGATGCTGAGACAAGAAGGCCAGTTACGCATTCCGATGTAAATGTTTGCTCTACGCGTGAAAATTTCATTAAGAACCATCCCAAACATGCGGGGTGGGGGAGGGGGGGGGGGGGGGGGGCTAAACTCTTCCAGAACCCCTCGAGGCTGAGGCTGTTCGTGATTTGACAGCAACGGAAATATTTAATGTCTGCGAGTCAGCGCGAGCAGGTTAGCGCGTATATACTGCATTCTGTAGATTGTCTTGTCAGGCTATAACGAAAATAGAAAAAAAATGAGGAAAGGGGAAGGGGGAGGGAGGAGGTGATATCCGCGTTTCCTTTGTATGCCCTTTCTATCGAATAAAAGCACCGTTTTCAGTGAAAAGACCCGTTTGTCATTAGGAACGCGCTATATAAGCTAGAAATATAGGCAAAATTTTACTTGTTTCCAGTGCCACCTTCAGCATTTGGTAATTTGTAACATGTTAGTCTTATACGCTGCTATTCGCGTACCGTGTGGAGCCAGAATTTTAAAAAGCAGCCACGAAAGCAAAGTTTGCTTCCATCTCTATCGAGCCTGTTGTTGGCGGACCGCGCACAGCATAAAGTTAGCGACGAAGAGACAAAGATGGCAGCGGAACGGCCCCATTCCCCGGGTCTGAGACGATCGCGACGAGTCCCGTATAGAATGGCCAGCTTGAGGCTGGCATTAGCGCCCACAGCCAACGTGCGGGTTGCTGGCCATCTTCGAAAAACAGGCAACCACGTTCGTGGAGCTTCCTGGTTACGACCGCGTCCGCTCTCCCTCATCGGTCGTTACGCGAAACCCTCGAGCAAACGTCTGAGCAGCAGGCGATGGGTGCTTACAACTCGCTAAATTTATCCCCACAACTAATTTTATATCGGGTTGACCTCGAAATGCTGGCGAAAGAAGAAGAAAAATGAGTAAAGACAAATGAAAACATCCTGGCAGCACCGAGATGTGATGAGGCCGTGCCAGCAAGGATATCCAATTACAGCATGCAAATATGTGACGTTTCGTTAAGACCTAATGGAGTCGCTTGAGGCTCCATCGAGCGCGCACTAATTTTGCTTGCAGGATCGACGAAGCGTAATAAGAGTGAGAAAAAATAAGAAGCTTCGCAATGATTATAGTCAAGTAGAGGCAATGGCTCCGAGCACCCCAGGCTGCTGCTTCTGGCAATACGGCCAGCTGCGGGCGCAGGCTATTCCAGTGTTACCCCTACCAGCCCAGCGAAGCACTCCGGGGCTTTCAGTGACAAGTGCATGCGGGTCCTTTCGGCGGCTGTCGTACAGGCGACGGCCCCCACACTCGAGTATACAACCCATCTGCTACAGCGGAAATCCGGTCTTGAGCAAGCGGCCCATAATTCGATCCCGACATATTGAAGAAGGACAGGTTGAGCTGCCCGGCAATGGACCTAGCGCAGCCTGCTGTGTAGGCTTTAACGACCCCACAGCGCGTTCGAGGGACCCTCTGCGAGGTTAGGAGAATGAAAAAGAGAAAAAAGGCCCCAAGGAACGACGGTCGACTGTAAACATTGCGTGCGACGAGGCGGAGTCGTTGCGTGCAAGAAGTTAATGACCCATTAGCTACGTGTAAACACCATCATTTACTAATGTTTTTGCTTTGTCATGGTCGCTGCTCCTGACAGCTATTACCTCAGCCGCTACAGGTTATAACTCGATTGCCGCTTGATTGGGCAAGGACACACAACCAAACTCGCTTAACTCACCTGGTTCGCCGCTTCCCGGAGTAAACGTTTGCGGAGAATCAAGCAAGCTCGCTCCTCCAAACACAAACGCGTCTTTTATTATTTTTTTTTTGTATAGGGGAGTTTGCGGTGTCTATAATAGTTTCCAGAGGCTCATCTTTACGGAACGAGGACATTGTATGAGCTAGGTAATGAGCGATGCTGCAAGGAAAAACTGAGAGGTGAGCCCTGTGCACGACGACCTCAAATAACTGAACATGTGCCCCTTCGACCGGCCATTGGAGATATATAAGAAAAGTAATCATAAGATCAAGAAATGAAACATAAATCGAGGGACAAATTGGTACCCAGGTTGCCATAATTTATATAAGATGCCTCAAGCACCCCTTCGGCAAGGGTTTTTCATGAGGTGTGAGCTAATTACAAGGTGTTAATAAAGGAATGTTTTCGTGGCTGGACTTCAAATGAGCCCACTTTGTACACAGTTTGACACCTGTGCAGCCTACGTTTGTTGCTGCCAACGACTCTTCTAGAAAAAGAAACTAGAGGGACTCAGAGCTGCTGAACTCAATGTCTAGCGATAGCTTTGTTGATATAAAACACAAGGCTGGTTTCAATGTTCATTTTATTGATTTATTTCTCGTTGTAATGATAACGAAGACAGCCATGCGATCACTCTAGTAAACTGCCGTGGTTTCTATGTTTATTAGTAAAATTGTAAATTAGTCTAGAAGAAAGGAAAAGTGCAGTATTCGTTACACTTCTCTGTGGACACCTGAGCTGTGCCATTAGGGAAGGGAGGAAGGAGGGATTAAAAGAAAGCTGTCAAAGAGAAAGAGCTGTCATATAAGAGGGCCCCGGAAAATGGCTGTGGCCCACTCGCACACTGTGCTGGCACACGAAATATGACATCCGCTCGCTTTTTCTACTTGAGTTGGCACCACCACGGCGTTCGTACTGAGGCTTGCTCGAACACGGGTGCTGATGATGTGATGTCATCATCATCATCAGCCTGATCATACCCACTGAAAGGCGAAGGCCTCTCCCATATTTCTCCACTTAACCCGGTTCTGTGCCAGCTGCATCCACTTGACCCCTGCGAACTTCTTAATCTCATCCGCCCACCTAACTTTCTGCCTCCCCCTGCTACGCTTTCCTTCCCTTGGAATGTGATGTCAGTGAGGGTTAAAGTTCCCCAGGTGGTCTAAATTATTCCGGAGCCCTCCACTATGGCAGCTCTTTCTTTTTTCACTCTCTTCGTCCTACGTTCCCTAAGGTGCGGTTCAGGTGTCCACCCAGAAATGTGACAGATACTGCGCCTTTCCTTTGCACCACCGTAAGAACGGCGTTCGTATCGAGGTTTCGCTACTCTCTGCGCTTCTCTCCAGAGAAGTTGAAGTGCAGCGTACGTGACTACCCTCTCCGCTCACCCTATTGAGGGCAGCTGGCGCGTGGCCCGGCGTTCTTAACTAGCAACACCTGTAGCTCTTAGAGATCAGTTTCCAACGCGACCTGACCTTAAGGATCGTGCACGGGAGTAGAGCTATCGCTATAAAAGAAGTGCATATGACAAGGCTTAATGCACCACTGATGGAATATGAGCAGCTTGAGGGATGAACTGAACATGACGACTTTGGATAAACAGAGTTAGTGAGATCAATATAACGAGGTTCCAGATTACAGATTCATTTTCTAACTGCTGTCATATTAGTGTTTGATAAGATAGCAATTGTACCGTATAACAGGAAAGGTTTTTATCACGGCTAAGGCTTTCGATAACTGGGTTAGCTTTGTTAATTTGCATTATATGCGTAAGCCCTGTCAGATCATAAGATGTCAAACATGGGTATTTGGCATAACACAAATGAGAGATGAGAGATGAATAAAATAATTGTGTCGGGAAATTTCATCGCCTGTGGAAGGAAATGAGTGCTGAGTTTTTAAGACCACAAACCATGAGCGACACGATTCTTCGTTTGAATGAATCGGTCTGTAAAGCTTTAACATTCGCGTTGTTCCTAACGGACTGGTTGTAATGTTTGGTTGTCGGAGACATAGACTACACGGACCAGCCCTTTGCGAACAAAAACGAAACATTCAAAATTGAGTTTGTATTGATGTTCTGTAGGTGGCGCTGGCTGTTAAGCCTGTGTTAAGTAATACGACCGTGGAGAGATAGCATGCCAGGCAGAGAAGCAGTAAAGAAGCAGAGTTGCCGTAGTGTGTATTTATTGCATGATAAAGTGCACAATCACCGGCAAATAATACAACGTTCGATGAAGTATTATAAAGCAAGTCGTTAGCGTTAGTGCTGTGGACTGCTGCTGCGGCCGACGAAATCATTCAGTTCGCATCGCCTCCGATTCCCATCCCGCTCGGAGCCATAAATTATTTATTAGGCGTCCATCACATGGTTCTTGACGTTAGACCCAGAGCTATGCTCTGTATTCACTCTGTCGGTTATGAGACAGACGCCGTCGCTCAACCCACGAAGGGGCGCTTACGAGGTGGGCTTTTAAGAAAATTGAAGGGGGCATACAGATAACTACAGATTTATTGAAGGACGGGGGGATATCGTGCTAGAAAATCTGGCCACCCTGTACGCAGAGCCCGGTGTCATCGACAGTACCGGAACCATGGAAGAATGCAAACATTATACTCATTCATAAGAAAGGGGATGCTAAGGACCTTAAAAATTACAGACCAATCAGCTTACTGTCTGTTACGTATAAGGTATTTACTAAGGTAATCGCTAATAGAATCAGAACAACCTTAGACTGCAATCAAGCAAAGAATCAAACAGGTTTTCGGAAACGGTACTCTACTATCGATCATATCCATACCATCAACCAGATGATAGAAAAATGCTCGGAATATAACCAGCCCTTGTACATAGCATTAATTGATTACGAAAAACCATTTGACTCAGTAGAAACCTCGGCAGTAATGCAGGCATTGCGAAATCAGGGGTTTGATGCAGGCATTGCGAAATCCGGGGGTAGACGAGCCGTACGTGAAAGTGCTGGAAGATATATATATATATATATATATAGGGGCTGCACAATAAATATAGTTCTGCATAAAGAAAGCAATAAAATTCCCATGAAGAAAGGTGTTAGGCAAGGAGACACGATCTCCCCAGTACTATTCACAGCTTGCTTAGAGGACATATTCGGAGACTTGGAATGGGAGCAGTTAGGGATAAGGATAGATGGAGAATACCTCAGTAATCTGCAATTTGCTGATGACATTGCCTTGCTAAGTAACTCGGGTAATAAACTTCATATAATGATTGATGACCTAGCCAGGAAAAGTAGAAAAGTAGGCCTGAAAATCAATATGCAGAAGACTAAGGTAATGTTCAACAGCCTCGGGAAGGAACAGTAGTTTACGTTAGGTAGCGAAGCACTGGAAGTAGTAGGCGAATGTGTCTACTTAGGACAGGTAGTAGCCGTAGATCCAGACCATGAAAAGGAAATAACAAGAAGAATAAGATTGGGATGGAGTGCATTTGGCAAGCACTCGGAGATTATGACTAGAAGCGTACCGGTATCGCTCAAGAGGAAAGTATACAACAGTTGCGTCTTACCTGTACTCACCTATGGGGTTGAAACGTGGAGGCTAACCAAGAGGGTTCTATCTAAGTTGAGTATAACGCAGATGACTACGGAACGAAAATTCGTAGGGGTAACGTTAAAAGATAGGAAGCGTGCAGATTGGGTCAGAGAAATAACTAAAGTTACCGACATTCTAGTAGAAATTAAGAAGAAGAAATGGACATGGGCAGGACATGTAGTGCGAAGAGAGGATAACCGATGGTTGCTTAGAGTAACAAACTGGATTCCAAGGGAAGGAAAGCGTAGCAGGGGGCGGCAGAAAGTATGGGCGGATTGGGTTAAAAAGTTCGCAGGGGTCAAGTGGATTCAGCTAGCACAGAACCGGGTTAATCTGAGAAATATGGGGCAGGCATTCGCCCTGCAGTGGGTATAGTTAGGCTAATGATGATGACGAAGGGGGCATAGGACAGTGCGTTTTGCAATTCCAAATAGGACGTTAGATGGAAAGGAAACTTGTGATTTCCTGCACCGCACTTCTGATTATCAGTAAGGAAATCCTTTATCTAGTCCTAAGCGAATGGATTGATGTTTAGACAGCCGCTTTTTGTCAGATGACATTTATTTGAAGTTTTGCCAAAAGCTCAGCCAAGCCAAAAAACTATTACAGAGACTTAAGCTCCGGATTTAAGGGTACGACGCGATAATGTAGGCTACCAGCCCACATATTATAAAGCCCCGTCTTAACCCAGCCGTATGAACGTGCCTGCGTGGCCTAGACATAACGTGAATTCAAGGGTTTTGGTCGGCTGATTCTGATATCACCCTCCCATATGAAAGGAGCGGCCTGAGTTGGCAGCATCTCTATGCCAAACGTAATGTCAGGCACCCCTACGTCCAGTTAATGCTCGACCATGTCCAGTTAATGCTCGACCTGCCAGTGCCTGGCTCGTGATTTTTCTCTCACAGCGCCAACGCCGGCGGATGGCTGCCGATGCCTGATCTTCAGTGAACGGGGCCTCAAACGCTATCGCATTAAAATCTTTAAACAGAAACATAAATCAACGCACGGGTGCACTGAGACTATAAGATTTGCATTGAGAAAGAAAGCAAGTTTAGTGTCAACTGCAAAACTTATGACGAGTTTGGAAAAAGTTAGCAGGAGTAAGAAATTTTAGATGTTCGAGTAAATGTTATGTTAAATAGGTTTCAAACAAAGACTGGTCAGGGACATTGTTCTGTATTTAGAATCCACAGAATTGCTCAGTGACTGAGATAGTTACCAACCTTCAAGTCTTGAGGGACGATTCCAGCTGCGTGGCTGTTTAAAAATCTGTGACCTGATTGCGCTGATTATAGGTGTGATGTTGTTAAGGACATTTCAATCGATATCATCGATGCGATTCGTTCAGATGACGTTAGTCCTAAATACTCAATAACGGTCGAAATTGCCTGAGCAGAAAAATAGTCTTGCTTGACGGAGTGGATTGATGAGGAAAAACTACGGGACTGTCTAATCTGATGTGTGTGTGTGTGTGTGTGTGTGTGTGTGTGTGTGTGTGTGTGTGTGTGTGTGTGTGTGTGTGTGTGTGTGTGTGTGTGTGTGTGTGTGTGTGTGTGTGTGTGTGTGTGTGTGTGTGTGTGTGTGTGTGTGTGTGTGTGTGTGTGTGTGTGTGTGTGTGTGTGTGTGTGCGTGCGTGCGTGCGTGCGTGTGTGTGTGTGTCTGTGCGTGTGCGCATGTGTGTGCGTGTGCGTGTGTGCGTGTGCGTATGCGTGTGTGTGTGTGTGTGTGTGTGTGTGTGTGTGTGTGTGTGTGTGTGTGTGTGTGTGTGTGTGTGTGTGTGTGTGTGTGTGTGTGTGTGTGTGTGTGTGTGTGTGTGTGTGTGTGTGTGTGTGCGTGCGTGCGTGCGTGCGTGCGTGTGGAGAGAGCGGAAAATGCTGTATTAAATATTTCCACTACCTCACCATCAGAGACGCTATCCTGATTAGTCTGTTAATGATATTATTTTTCGTGCTTGCTCTCCATAAGTGTCTCGTGTTAATGCGAAGTGCTTTAGATGAAGCGTTGTTTCAAGACAGGAATGTTTTATTCCTGCCAGTCAGCAGTTATATCTTCGCCGCAGAGCAGTATTTCCACCATGCCTGTGAGTCCTTAGCAAATTTAGCGGTACGTACGACTTGTTTGGGAAGAATAACACATGCCATCTGCTCTGCATACCTGCCTCGAGGGCTTTTCTCCGTGAACGGCGATGCCAGACATCGCTTTACATGCTGGAGTGCGTGGAGGTGCACTTCTAAACATCTGCTTTAACACATAACCCCGTGAGGAGGTCCCCAGAAGGAAAGAAGCGTCATGATACATTCTGCAGCTGGAGAAATTATATTGTGGCCCACACCCGTTAAGGGCATGATCGCACGCTCACAGCGCCAAAAATCCTGCCTGGGAAGGATAATTCTTGTATCCGAAAACGGCATTTCGCCTTAGCATCACCGCTTCCCGCTGTTAGCCTTTCGAGTACCTTGTGCAGGCGAAGATCTTAATCTGTCATATTTTCGTCGTACACAATGTTGCTCATGTAGTTCAAAATGCTCATATAGTCCTTCCGGGACCTGCATGACCATCCTCTTTTATATTTCTGGTGCCCAGATTATACCTAAGGACAGCACCCTGTAGGAGCTAGTATACATGATATGCGGCATTGTGAATGTATTGAGGGTTTGGCAGGGCTCAGCAAAGTGTCTTTGGTAAAATCCTGAGCCTGCGTTCAATATTTAAAGCACGGTGACTTCTGCAACTTCCCATGATCTTCTAAACATTTGAGAGTTGGAGACGCTGTCGCCGTAGGAACCTGTTTAGTTCAGCGAGGTCAAAGTGCTAAGCGCAACCGATGGCTTATGTCCTGACACGATTGGCGCCCACCATTCTGTCGGATCCACGACATTTTTGGTGATGCTTTCCACTCAAGCCCATCGTCTTTTTCTTTCCTCGCTAGCTTCATCCAGATGGGAATTCTGCTAGGGGTTTTCACAGCACAGGAAATCTGCGGTTTTCACCAAATCGTATCGAGGGCTCTCCTGTTAAAGATCCGGTTCTTTTATTTGTCCTCGAGTACGTACAGTCAGAAACAAAAGTTCGCGGAACACGAATGTGTGGTAAAACATTCATTTCTTCATTGCCTCGCTAGTTTGTCTGCTAGCATATTTTGTTTGAATGGGGCGGGCATATCCCCTCTTGATTCAGCACACTTCATTCTCCATATCTGCCCGACTGCACAGAAATATTTTCCAACGAACTAGCGTGCCGCAAACTTTTATCCCTGACTATGGGTACGTACTCAGTGCTATGAATGCATACTCAAAGAACTTGCCTGGGGAACGTCAAAATTTCACTATTCCAGGCTCTTTTAGCGCAAACGTTTTCTTGCTTTCAGCAAATACAAAAAAACAGATGCCATTGCAAAAGCTTGAATAATGCTTTGGACGATGTACGCGTTGCGGGATGGGCTTGAGAGTATAGTAGAAGCAACAGGGATATTATGATAGTAGTCACCGGTTCAGTTCAGGCGTTCAGTCGTGTCCGACTCTTCGTGACCCTATGGACCATGTCACGCCACGCTTTCCGGTCTCTCACTATCTTCTTAACATCACATAGCTTCATCTGCAATGCCTCGAGAATGCCATCTAACCATCGCGTTCGCTGCCTACCCCTTCTCCGGCGACCCTCAACCTTTCCCAACATCAAATCTTTCTCCAGCGACTCCTCTCTTCTCATCAGATGACCAAAGTAGCTGAGCTTTAACTTTAGAATTTGACCCTCCAATGAGCAGTCAGGGTTTATGGTCGACAATATTGACTGATTTGATCTTCTGGCAGTCCAAGGAACTCTTAAGAGTCTTCGCCAGCACCACAATTCAAACGCGTCAATTCTTCGGCGGTCAGCCTTTTTCACAGTCCAACTCTCGCATCCATACATCACAACTGGAAAGACCATAGCACGGGTTATACGGATTTTGGTTGGCAGACTAATGTCTCTGCTCTTTACTAGGCGGTCAAGGCTAACCATTGCTCTCTTTCCCAGAAGCAGGCGTCTCCTAATTTCATGGCTGCAGTCTCCTTCCGAGGTAATCTTGGCGCCCAAGAACAGAAAATCTGTCACAGCTTCCACTTCTTGTCCATTGATGCTCCAGGACTTGATAGGGCAAGACGCCATGATCTTCGTCTTTTTAATGTTCAGTTTAAGCCCAAACTTCTCACTCCCTTCTTGTACGCGCATCAGAAGTCTCTTGAGTTCCACTTCACTTTCTGCCATTGAAGTGGTATCATCCGCATATCTAAGGTTGTTGATACGTTTTCCAGCAATCTTCACTCCAGCTGAAGACTCGTCCAGACCGGCCTTCCTCATGATGCACTCTGCATATAGGTTAAATAGGCAGGGCGACACTATGCAGCCTTGCCTCACCCCTTTCTCAATCGGAAACCAATCAGTAAGACCATGCCCAGTTCTGACTGTGGCCTCTTGCCCTTCATAAAGGTTCCTGAGGAGACAGATCAGGTGAATTGGAACTCCCATCTCTTGGAGAGCTTGCCACAATCTGCTGTGATCTACGCAGTCAAACGCTTTCGCATAATCAATAAAGCAGAAGTAAATGGGTTTCTGGAACTCTCTTGCTTTTTCCATGATCCAGCGAAGGTTGGCAATTTGGTCTCTAGTTCCTCTGCCCTTCCGAAACCCAGCTTGCACGTCCGGAAGCTCCCGATCCACATACTGCTGCAGCCTACCTTGCAGGATTTTTAACATCACCTTGCTAGCATGCGAAATAAGCGCGATCGTGCGGTAGTTGGAACAATCTTTGGCACTGCCTTTCTTTGAAATGGGGATGTAAACTGACCTCCTCCAATCCTGTGGCCACTGCAGGGTTGTCCAAATCTTTTGACATAATGTATGCAGTGTGTTAACAGCGTCGTGGTTGAGGTTTTGAAGCAACTCAGCTGGAATACCATCAATTCCGCTAGCTTTGTTCTTAGCAAGGCTGGCTAAGGCCCATTCAACTTCACTCTTCAGGATGCCCGGCTCGAGATCAGTAATCACAACCGTCCTATGTTGGGTTTGCACATCCGGGTCCTTCTTGTACAGTTCTTCTGTGTATTCCTGCCACCTCTTCTTTATCTCTGAGGCTTCAGTGAGGTCCTTGCCTCGTTTGTCCTTTATCACACCCAGCTTAGCACAGAAGCTTCCTTTGATATCTTTGATTGTCTTATACAGAGCTCTTGTGTTCCTTAATTGGCTGTTGTCCTCAACTGCTTGGCACTGTATGTTCAGGAAGGCATTCTTATCTCTCCTTGCTATTTTCTGAAAATCCGCATTGAGAACCTTGTATCTTTCTCTTTCCCCCATACCTTTTGCCATCCTCCTTTCCTCAGCTATTTGCAAAGCCTCTTCAGATAACCAGTTTGCTTTTTTGCATTTCTTTTGCTTTGGAACTACCTTAGTAGCAACTTCTTGTATTATATTACGAACATCAGTCCACATCTCTTCGGGCTCTTTGTCTTCTAGATCTAATTCTTGAAATCGATTCCTCACTTCCACAGCATATTCTAATAGAATCTGATCCAGATCATACCTGAAAGGCCTTCTAGTTTTCTGCGTTTTCCTCAATCGAAGCTTAATTTTGGCAACAAGAAGCTGATGATCGGTGCCACAATCGGCCCCAGGCCTTGTTTTTACTGCTTCTGTAGCGCTTCTCCATCTCTGCCGGCAAATAATATAATCGATCTCCGGTGAAATCCATGTGTACAGGCGCCTCTTGTGCTGTTGAAAATGAGTATTCGCTATGGTCAGGTTGTTTTCTTGACAGAACTCTACTAGCCTCTGCCCAGCTTCATTTGGCTCACCAAGACCGAACTTGCCTGTAATTCCGGACATTTCTTCACTCCCGACCTTAGCATTCCAGTCTCCTATGAGAAAAACGACGTCTGATGATGGGGTGCGGTCTAAAAGGCATTGTAGGTCCGCATAAAATCTCTCAACGTCAGCTTCTTCAGCAGCAGTGGTCGGTGCATAGACTTGGATAACTGTTATGTTGAAAGGGTGACCTTGGATCCGAAATGAAATCATTCGGTCGTTTTTGGGGTTGTACCCTAGCACTGCTTTGCCCATTCTTCTGTTTACTATGAGAGCGACCCCATTCCTTCTCTTGGATTCGTGCCCACAATAAAAGACATAATGGTCGCCGGAGTTAAATTCTCCCATTCCGGTCCACTTGAGCTCGCTGATACCCAAGATATCAATGCTCAATCTGTCCATTTCTCGCTTGACGATATCCAGTTGACCTTGCGTCATAGATCTTACATTCCATGTTGCTATGTGATATATCTCCATGCAACATCGGACTTTCCGGTCGCTTCCCGACACATCCACAACTGAGCGTCCTTTTGGCTTTAGCCCAGCCGCTTCATTCGTCCTGGAGCTACTAGGAATCGCCCTTTGTTCATCCCCAGTAACATGTGGGACGCCTTCCAACCTGGGGGGCTCATCTTCCGGCGCCATATCGATAATGGTATTGTGACTGGCCATACGGTTTTCTTGGCAGGAAATACTGGAGTGGGTTGCCATTACCTTCTCCAGTGAATCACATTTTGTCAGAACTCTCTGCCGTGACCTGTCTATCTTGGGTGGCCCTACACAGCAGAGCTCACGAATTCATCGAGTTTCGCAAGCCCCTCCGCCACGACAAGGCAGTGATCCATGAAGGGATAGAAAATAAACTCGGCACCACCTGGGTGTGCATGGGAAGTCATTGTACTCGATGTTCGCATGGCAGTTTGGATGTAGCCACACTCTTCATTGCATTACGTTTCGTTGAGCCTCTTGACAGCCTCTATCTAGCCCCTTACATCTATGTTACTTGTTAACCTTAATTGAACTGGCAAACTCCTAAGAAATTCTTTAGGACAACCTTTATGGGCTTTAAACAGTTCAAGCAATCTTACAGAGCAAAAATATGTTCTAAAGAGCAGGTGCATTAGTGAAATTTGTAAATCACTATCAACCATTAGGTTGTGTCAGCTTGTGCCGCCAATGAACGAGAAGCGGCCGCGCCGGCCGAGCAACAAGCATGTTGTTGTGACCGGAGTTCCGGCTGAGGTATGCGCAGACTCTAGAAGCTGACAATGGAGGCGTACTTTTTGTGATCGGAGTTCCGGCCGACTCCAGCAACTGACAATGGAGGCGTACTTAGCGGATGCCGGCGAGCGACCGCGAACAAAAGCAGCGAAGTGGCGGCGACGGCAGCTGTTTCTGGCTGCGACGACCAACCCTTTCCGCCCCCCTCCTTCGGGATAGAGACCAGCTGCCCTACGAGCCTTAATCCCCGTGGCGCCACGACGGCGACAACAGGGCACCTATTCTTGTGCTTAATGGGCACGAGACGCGTCGCCGAGCAGCATTGACCCTGCTCGCCGAATTCTCGAGGCACGCAGGTTACCCCCTTGGAATTTCGCGGGGTGAATGACCACCGTCCAAAGGCGACTTCTCGGACCATTTTGCCCTGGTACCGAAACTCCATCGTCCGCACAAAATCGTCATCGACATCAGAAGATTTGCCCTCGCCACCGGAAGATGTGCAAGGAGGTTCACCCTCGGCAGTGGGCGGCACCTCTAGTGATCCCTTGCCCCCACTGATTGGATAGCATCGATGAACTTTGTGTCCCCAGCTAGGGAACTGGAGATAACAAACCATAATTAACTGACTGTGGACCATGTATTATTGGTGTGCCCAGAGTATGCGAACGAAATAAATGTGCTAGCTGCTTCCTTGAAGCGTTTAGACAAGAGGCCTCTGTCGGAGGAACTGCTGCTGGGCGCTTGGCAGGACAAGGGGAAGGGCGTTCAGGCAGTGCGTGCTCTTTGCCGTTATTTGAGCGCCAGCGGACTTGATTCGCGCTTGTAAAGCAAGCTGCTGTGTCTGTATATATATTTCATATGCCTTCTCCCACATCGTCACCCATCATGACCTTCTCTCTTCTCTCCTTACCCTTCCCCAGTGCAGAGTAGCAGGCCAGATTTGAATTATTCGGGCCAACCTCTCTGCCTTTTCCTTTCAATAAATCCATCTATTGTTTGGAGAGATAGCTCCGTTTTCCTCTCATGACTTGTACCTTCTTCATATGTAGAAAGTGTATATAAACGTTACTTTTTGCCTCTCCTCCCTGGCTGTCTTCCGCCTCGATGCATCGTCGCCTCCTGAGCCCGCTGTGGTGAAGCTTGCCCCCTGAACCCGACACACTTCAACTGGTTGGCTGCGGTGGAATCGTCCACGCTTGGTCCTGGCATCGGAAATGGTGAGAGCTTGACTTTCTCTGAGAATTTGCCAGGTTTGATAAATCAGGGACTTAATCAAAACTAGTGGATTTCATTTTGTGCTTTTGAAGCAGCAGTGTTTTACGAAAGTCATCGTTCACAAGTGGCCATGGACATCAGCAAGTTAAAGAAACAGGAGTTGAGTTTGCTTTGCGAAGAGCTTGGTATTGAGGTGGGGAAAAACCACAGAAGGCCACAGCTTATTGAGGCTATCCGGGAGTGTGGGGCGGATGGCAATGAAATTTCGGAAACTTGGGATTTCACTCAGGAGAAGGCTAGGGAGGCTAAAGAACAGGCCATCAGATTTGAGAAAGCGGCTAAAGAAGAGGCCATCAGACTTGAGAAAGCAGAGCAGAGGAAAATTGCACTCAGGCAGTTAGATCTTCAAACTGCTGAGGCAACGCGCGACGGAAATATTTCTAACAATCAGGCTATTCCGACGGGCGCAACAATAAAAATGAAAGACCTCCTGCAGCCCTACAAGACAAACGAGGTCATTGGGCTGTTCCTCGTAAATTTTGAAAGGATCTGTGAAAAGGAGGAAATTCAGCGGGACATCTGGCCCCAGAAAATATTAAACGTACTTCCTTGTAAAGCGGCTGAAGCAATTGCCAGATTGTCGAAAGAGGATGCCGAATGGTACGATAACGTTAAGGCAGCTCTCCTTAAAAAGTACCGGCTATCAGCTGATGCATTTCGGCGCCGCTTTCGAGAGGCAGCACGGAAGAAAGGCGAGGCGTTTCAGGACTTTTCGTACAAATTGAAAGCAGATCTGATCGAATGGCTGAAAGGTGAAGAGGCTTATGACAGACGCGTTATGGTCATTGAGGTAATCTGCCTTGAACAGTTTTACGGTAGCCTGGGAGAGGAAATTCGCCAATGGGTGCAGGACAGGCCCTGCAAAAAGACTTTGGAACGCGCGGCAGAATTAGCGGACGAGTTCACGACCCGTCGAGAATCGGAGAAAGCACGCATCAGATCCAATGCGAAAGTCAGTAGGGATAATCGGGCGCACTCTCACACACAGGGAAAAGTGGGAATTGCGTCGTCTAATATCCCTGTTGCACAACAAAAAGGTGCAGTAAGCAGCTCGAAGGAAGAAGCGAGGAAAGAAAAGGTTTTCGAATCTAAGAAGCCGGTCGTCTGCTTCCGCTGCCAGCAGCCTGGGCACGTAGCGGCCGGCTGCCGTAAACCAAAAGTGGTGTTTTCGTTTCTGGATAACGAGGACGACAACTTGCGATTGTTGCAGCCTTATCCTGACCGTAAATGGTAAACCATGCAAAGTTCTCCGCGACTCCGCCGCTACAATGGACGTCATCCACCCTGAATACGTTAAGGCTGGAGAATTCACGGGTGAATGCGCCTGGTTACGGCAGGTGGTTGAGGGGAATAGCGTATGTATGCCGATTGCCCGTGTAGAGAACGAGGGTCCGTTCGGGGTGCTTCACACTGAGGCAGCCGTCTCTCAAAACCTACCCAAGCAGTGTCGCTACATATTCTTCAATCGCTCGGACACGCTGCTCAGGGAAAAGGGGCTGAGTTTTGGAGACCATGCTGTCCAGGCTCTCACACGTGCGAAGGCGCGAGAAATCGCAGCGCAGACGAAGCTAGAGGAAAAGGGTAAGCATGAAACTGTAAGCCAAGTGCAGAATCACGGTGGCGAGCAGCAACAGGACTTACTCACTAATAGCGCTGATCTAAAAAGCACCGATAGCGGTGCTGGCTGCACTGACTGTCTCGAATTATGTGCAACTGCTCAATCTGAGTCAGGAGAGGAAGTCAGTACGAATCTGGTGCCGCTGCATTCAGAGGATTTTCTCGAGCTCCTTCGTGTGGACCGAGAAATGTTTGCCGCTGTTAGCAAGAGAGAGATCAGTCTCTGCAAAACTTGAGCGACCAAAGAGAAACGGGTGTGTCACGCAAAAACATCGCTTTCCAGCGCCGGTCTGGCCTATGGTATCGCCAGTATAAGGACAGGAAAGGAGTAGAACACGAGCAGCTTGTTGTCCCGTCTAAGTATAGGGCTCAAGTTCTCGCCCTCTCGCATGGAAAAGGTTGGGCCTGTCACTTGGGTATAAAAAAAACTAAAGACAGGCTGCTGAGGGAATTCTACTGGCCCGGATGTTTTAAAGACGTCGAAAAATTTGTTCAGACATGCGACACTTTCCAGAGAATTGGCAAACCACACGAGACCAGAAAGGCACCTATGAAATTAGTGCCCGTAATCACAGAGCCCTTTCGACGTGTTGTTGTAGATGTAGTGGGACCGTTGCCTGTAACTAGGTCAGGCTACAGATATATTTTGACTATAATATGTCCGGCCACCAAATTCCCGGAAGCCGTCCCACTTAAGAAAGTAAGCTCGGTAGAGGTGGTCGAAGCGCTGCTTTCTGTGTTTTCTCAAGTGGGTTTTCCCGCCGAAGTGCAGAGTGATCAGGGCAGCGTCATTACCAGCGCTCTGACAACTACCTTCCTTGAGAGATGCGGTATTCGCATTATACACAGATCCGTGTGTCACCCAAAGATCAACAGTGTAGAGGCCTGGCACTCCGTGTTGAAAAGAGTGCTAAGGGCTTTGTGCCATGAAAACAAAAAAGATTGGGAGGCTTCCTTGCCAGCTACCATGTTTGCGTTGAGGTCCGTGCCACATGAGGCCACCGGCTTCAGCCCAGCAGAACTAGTGTACGGCCGTTCTATGAGGTCCCCGCTTCAGATGCTCCGCGAGGCATGGGAAGGGCGCGAAGAGGACCCCACAGTGGTTGAGTATGTGTTACAGCTACTAGAACGTCTTGAGTCATGTCGCGAGATAGTGGAGGCTAACATGAAATCTGCTCAGGGCAAGGCGAAACTATATTACGACCGGAACGCCCGAAAACGAACTTTTGCTGTTGGAGACACAGTGCCCTTACTGACTGCGTCGCGGAAGAACAAACTAGATGTTTTATGGGAGGGTCCCGCAGAGGTTGTACAGCAGATTTCGGACACTAACTATGTTATTAGAATGCCGGGAAGACGCAAAGAGGTGAGGATCAACCACACTAATTTAATGAAACCGTACAGACAGAGGGAAGCCGTTGTGCAGCTCGCTCTAAATGTTCCTGAAGAGATGGAAAATGATTTTTTTTCCAGAGCTACAACTAGATTCCGCACTCAAAAACCTTTGCCAGAAAATTGAATGCGACGCGAGTGACCGCGGTATGGGGGCCGTCCTCAGCCAGCAAGATGACAATGGGGATGAGCACCCTGTTGTATTTGTAAGTAGGAAGCTCACCCTACGCGAGGAGGCCTATAGTGCATCAGAAAAGGAATGCGTCTGTCTCGTGTGGGCGATTCAGAAGCTGGAGTGTTATTTGGCAGGGTCTCCGTTTCTTGTAGAGACTCACCATTGTCCTTTGACTTGGCTTCGTAATATGTCGGCCAGAAATGGCAGGCTGCTTCGTTGGAGTCTAGCCTTGCAGGAGCACGCATTTGACGTGCGTTATAGAAAGTGGCGCGATAATGCTAACGCTGATGCCTCAGCCGAAGTTTCCCTGGGTAAAGCTCTCTAGTTGGGCTCCCAGATGTTAACTGGCTACGCATATCATATATTTTTCTTTTTTTTTCTTGCGTAGTCGTTTTTTTTTTTTTGTTGCTGATGCTGTTCTTACTATCGTTTACCTACCGCTCCACCTTGGGATATGTTCTCACAGGAAGTGGCCTTCTATGGCATCTTTCATGTTACGACATGGATCAAAATTTTAGCTAGCATATTTGCAAAAAAAAATTTTTTTTTTTTCCTTGTTTCTCGTACATGGTCTCTTTTTTAAGAGAACTTAAAATTCTCTGGACGAATTTTATTTTGTTTTCTTTACTTTGAAATGGCAATCATTGTTATGAAGGCAGCCTGGCACTTCTCAGAGTTGGTTTTGCGCTCGCTGCTTGCTGTGTTTTGGGCTTTAAGTGGCTGTGTCTGCTAGCGCTGTTCAACAAGGAAGCAGGAACCAGATGGCCAGGTTTGACGTGGCCAGACCGACCAGGCTGAACCGACTCCAAGTCTCTACGGCGTGCAGCGTTGGCTGCTAACACTACGAGACCTCTTCAGGGGGCGGACGGGCTGTTGTGACCGGAGTTCCGGCCGTGGTATGCGCAGACTCTAGCAGCTGACAATGGAGGCGTACTTTTTGTGACCGGAGTTCCGGCCAACTCCAGCAGCTGACAATGGAGGCGTACTTAGCGGACGCCGGCGAGCGACCGCGAATAAAAGCAGCGAAGCGGCGGCAGGTGTTTCCGGCTACAACGACCAACCCTTCCCCCCCCCCCCCCCCCCCTCCTTCAGGATAGAGAACAGCTGCCCTACGAGCCTTAACCGCCGCGGCGCCACGACGGCGACAACAGGGCACCTATTCTTGTGCTTAATGGGCACGAGACGCGTCGCCGAGCAGCATTGACCCCGCTCGCCGAATTCTCGAGGCACGCAGGTGACCCCCTTGGAATTTCGCGGGGTGAATGACCATCGTCAAAAGGCGGCTTCTCGGACCATTTTGCCCTGGTGCCGACACTCCATCGTCCGCACAAAATCGTCATCGACATCAGAAGATTTGCCCTCGCCACCGGAATATGTGCAAGGAGGTTCACCCTCGGCAGTGGGCGGCACCTCGAGTGATCCCTTGCCCCCACTGATTGGATAGTATAGATGAACTTTGTGTCCCCAGCTAGGGAACTAGGGATAACAAAGCATATTTAACTGACTGATTTTGTTTGGAGAGATAGCTTCGTTTTCCTCTCATGACTTGTACCTTCTTCAATATGTAGAAAGTGTATTTAAACGTTACTTTTTGCCTCTACTCCCTGGCTGTTTTCCGCCTCGATGCATCGTCGCCTCCTGAGCCTGCTGCGGTGAAGCTCGCCCCCTGAACCCGACACACTTCAATATCAAGTTCCCTTTATTCAAGAATAGGCATGTTTTTATACAAAGGCGATACTGGTCCCACTAGCGGCGGTGATCGTCAAATCAAAACCGAAACCAAATATACAACATATTATATCTTTATTACAAAAACAAACGTACATGTATTAGTAAGTAGTAGGCTAGTGTATATATGCAAAATTCTGTTTACAGTTCTATTTACAAAACAAACACAAATTTGATGTTTGTTTGATGTTTGACTGAATTACATATGCGTATAACACTTGCGAGGGATCTCACCGGCTCTTATTCACAGCAGTATAACCCTACACTTGGTAGCGGTAGCGTTCTGGAGGTCCCCTTCAATTCTTGGTGGCTGTATCCTGCGTATCGGCTCTGTTGTTTTAGGGGAATCACCGCGGTCTGGCATATGCTGCACCTCTGGATTGCTAGTTCCAACTTACCTGTCCGTGCCTGGTCACCAAACTTTTTCTCGCAGTCGTGCTTTCGTTCGCACCACTCCAGAATGAGCTTCGTGGGCAGCGACAATCACCTTGATATGCAAAAAAAAAGTCGATATGTTAAAAAAAAATGTATCGGTGTGTGCCGCTAATGAATGAGAAGCGGCCGCGCCGGCCGAGCAACAAGCATATTAAGTTCCCTTTATTCAAGGATAGGCATCTTGTTAAACAAAGGCAATACTGGTCCCACTATAGCGACGGTGATCGTCAAATCAAAACCGAAACCATATATACAACATATTGTCACGACTGAAGTCACAGGGAGCCGTGAAGGTACACGTTGCCGAGGACCAGAGAATAAGGTCGGCTTGTCGTTCCGATCACAGAGACCAGCACCAGCGCGCCGCTCGTGCCAACCACCGCTTCGTCGTCGTCGGCACCAAACACGGCTGTCGCGCGAAGCTAGGCACGTGCATTATTGCCCCCCCCCCCCCCCCCCCCCCCCGTGAAAGAAAACATCGTCCCGATGACAAGGTGAGAGGAGAAAAAAAAATTAGGCGTGAGGTGAACTGTACAATAACGCAAGGTTTCACTTGCAGGAAACGCTCAGTCACGCGAAAAGTACGGCTTTAAGCGCACCACATGCACAATTTCAGGCCGCTGGCGTCGAACACTCACGGTCACAGTTCCATCTGGAATACTTCGTAATTAACGCTGTTTAAGCGGCGCAGGACTTTATAGGGTTCGAAATAGCGGTGGAGTAGTTTCTCGCTCAAGCCTTTGTTGCGCACGGGGGTCCACACCCACACTTGGTCCCCTGGTTCGTAGTGGACTTCCCTGTGCCGAAGGTTATAGTGTCGAGCGTCGGTGGCATGCTGCTCCTTGATGTGCAAGCGGGCCAGCTGACGGGCTTGCTCGGCCTGTTCTGCGAAATGGGCGGCGTCGGGTTCGACCGCTTCTTCCCCGCACGGGAGCATCGCGTCCAACATCGTGCGGGCCCCTCTGACATACACGAGACGGAACGGCATAAACTTCGTGGTTTCCTGTGGCGCCGTATTGTAGGCGAAGGTGACATACGGCAGGATCTCGTCCCACATTTTATGCTCCACGTCGATGTACATTGAGATCATGTCCGCCAAAGTTTTGTTTAGTCGTTCCGGTAATCCATTTGTCTGAGGGTGATACGCTGTTGTGCGATGCTCGGTATGGCTGAGAGTTAAGGTGTCCCGCAGTAGCCGAGCTGTAAACGCCTTTCCTCGGTCAGTAATGATGGTCGACGGTGCACCGTGTCTGAGCACAATGCCGTTCATAAAGAATCGAGCAACTTCGCCGGCAGTACCTCGTGCAAGGGCCTTCGTTTCAGCGTAGCGTGTTAAGTAGTCTGTGGCGACTACGATCCACTTGTGTCCGTTCGAAGATAAAGGAAATGGGCCTAAAAGGTCCATGCCCACTTGCTCAAAGGGTGTGAGGGGTGGTTCAATAGATTGTAGCATACCGGATGGCTTGAGCGTGGGTTTTTTTCGCCGCTGGCATAGTCGACAAGTCTGTACGTAACGTCTAACGCTCGGAGAAAGATGTGGCCAGTAGTAGTTCTGCCGGACTCGGTTTAGGGTGGGTATAAAGCCAAGATGCCCTGAAGTTGGTTCGTCGTGGCAGGCCAGGAGGATTTCGTGCCTTAGATCAGCCGGTATGACAAGCAGGTATGTTTTCGCACTCGACGTAGAATTCTTCTTATAAAGCACCCCATTGCGGAGGCAATACGACGACAACCCCCGAGCAAGATACCGGGGTATTGTAGGATGCCCACCTTCAAGATGGTCAATAATCAGTCGCAGGTCGTCGTCGGCACGCTGTTTGGAGGCGAGATCGGACGTAGTGACTGCTCCGAGGAAGCTATTGTCGTCGGTGGCATCTGACGAAGGAGGGCCGACGGGCGCGCGGGACAGGCTATCAGCATCGGTGTGCTTCCGGCCAGACTTATAAATAACATCGAAATCGAACTTCTGCAGGCGCAATGCCCAACGTGCTAAGCGGCCACAAGGATCCTTTAAGTTTTTCAGCCAACACAAGGAGTGATGGTCAGTGATGACACGAAACGGTCGGCCATAAAGGTACGGGCGGAACTTGGCAGCGGCCCATATTACCGCCAAACATTCTTTTTCAGTGGTGGAATAGTTACACTCAGCACGGGAAAGTGCACGGCTGGCGTAGGCAATTACTTTCTCGACCCCGTCTTGGTGCTGAACTAGAACGGCACCAAGGCCGACGTTGCTCGCATCCGTGTGTAACTCTGTGTCGGCATCATCGTCGAAATGTGCCAGGATCGGGGGTGACTGGAGCCGGCGTCGTAACTCGTCGAAAGCCATCTGCTGCTCGGCGCCCCAGGAAAATGATGCGTCATCTCGAGTCAGGAGAGTCAGAGGCTGGCCATCTGTGGAAAGTTTTTGATAAAGCGACGATAATAGGAGCACAGCCCCAAAAACCGCCGGACTGCTTTTTTGTGGGCGGGGACGGGAAAGGCAGCAACGGCAGCAAGTTTCTAAGGGTCAGCTCGGATGCCATCAGCACTCACAATGTGCCCAAGAAACTTCAATTCGGTGAACCCGAAGTGGCACTTTTGAGGCTTGAGAGAAAGGTTGGCAGACCGGACAGCTTCGAGAACAGTTCTCAGGCGGCGCAGGTGTTCCGTGAACGTTGGTGAAAACATTATCACGTCGTTGAGATAAACAAGGCATGTCTGCCACTTAAGACCTGTGAGCACAGTGTCCATCA
Source organism: Amblyomma maculatum (assembly GCF_055883805.1). NCBI lineage: Eukaryota > Metazoa > Arthropoda > Arachnida > Ixodida > Ixodidae > Amblyomma > Amblyomma maculatum. The sequence continues at coordinate 60,012,905 of NC_139344.1, forward strand.
TCCGCTGGAAGGTGGCAGGAGCACAGCAGAGCCCGAATGGGAGGACGCGGAATTCATAGAGCCTATCTGGTGTCACGAAGGCATTTTTTTCACGGTTCCTCTCATCAACTTCAATTTGCCAATAACCACTCCTGAGGTCAATGGAGGAGAATTACTTGGCTCGGCGAAGTCGGTCGAGAGAGTCGTCAATCCGTGGCAGCGGATAGACGTCCTTCTTTGTCATACTGTTAAGTTTGCGATAGTCAACGCAGAAACGAAGTTTTCCGTCTTTCTTTTTAACGAGGACTACAGGCGACGACCATGGGCTGCTTGAAGGTTGAATGACGCCATCGGCGAGCATCTCCTTGACTTGCTGTTGGATAGCGTCTCTCTCCCGAGGAGACACACGATAGGGCTGCTGATGGATGGGTCGAGTGCCTTCATGCGTGATAATCCGGTGTTTAATGACCGACGTTTGCTGCACTTTAGATGAAGACGTGAAGCACACACGAAACTCCAGCAATAGATCTTGGAGTTGCCTCTTTTCAACGGAGGAAAGGCTAGAATTGATGTAGACAGCGTGTACGGCATCATCCGGTTCAGTGCTAGGCGTAGCTTCTTCTGAAGCAAAACATTCGGCGACTTCGTGCAGATGGTCGACGTAAGCGATGACAGTGCCACGGAACAGATGTCGATGTTCATTGGAGAAATTGGTGACAAGCACCTCCGTCTCTCTTCCACGAAGAAAACAAATACCTGTTGCCACAGAAACTCCCAAGGCGAGTGAGAGGGAGACATTAGGCTCAACAACCCGGAGGCCGTGATGTGGCTTGTCACAAGTAACTCAGGCGAGGATGCTGGCACGTGGTGGCACTGTGAGGCTATCATCGGCGACTCGCAGCGTGGAGTGGGACCCGCGGTACTCATGCCTTTCAGTGGCCAGTTTGGCGGAAAACGTCACCAAGCGGTTCGGTAGATCTATAGTGGCACCGTGCTCACGAAGGAAGTCGATGCCAAGAATAACATCACGAGAGCATTCGCGTAGAACAAGAAAAGTCGCAACGAATGTGCAGCCTCGCACCGTAACCCGGGCTGTACACATACCCAGTGGTGCAACCACATGTCCGCCTGCCGTCCGTATGTCTGGTCCGTTCCATGACGTCATCACCTTTTTCAGTGTCCTTGTAAGCCGCCCGCTAAGGATAGAATAATCGGCTCCCGTATCAACTAAAGCGCTGACCTCCTTCGTGTCGACGATAATAGGGATGTCCAGGGAGACCCGGCCAAGACCAGGGCCTGTCGACGTCGGTTCGGAGTGAAATGAGCGGTGTGGCGGCGGAAGCTGGACGGCGGTTGGGTGGTCGGCGTCGGGACAATTCAATGTCGACGGCAGGTCGGAGGGAAGCAAGCGGTGCGGCGACGGAAGCTGGGCGCCAGTTGTGTGGTCTGCGTCAGGGCGATTTAAGCGACACGGCGGTGATAACTGGTCGGCGATGCTGACGACGTCGGGGCGATCTGGTCTGTGCGGCGAAAACTGGACAGAAATTCGGCGTTCGACGTCGGGGCGAATCGAGCGGTGCGGCGGTGGAAGCTTTACGGCGAATCGGTGTGCGGCGGCCTCGCCCTCAAAGGTCATCGGAGCTAGTTTTCCCGATGAGGGCTCGAGGAACCATGGCGTCCAGCGGTATACCGTGGCCCAGAGGGCGAAGAGCGACGAGGCGAAGGCGAGCGCGACTCGCGACGAGGAGAATGTGGCAGACTACGCTGGCGGGTGACGTACTCGGCGATGTCCTGAGGCCGCTGACCAGGCCGTGGACGAGGGCTGTCGGGGGAAAATCCTCTAAGACCCATCTGACGATAAGGGCACTGCCGATAGAGGTGACCTGCCTCGCCACAGTGGTAGCAAAGAGGGCGGTTATCTGGAGCGCGCCAGAGATCAGTCTTCCGGGGCACCTGGCGCCGATCTGCCCAAAGGGGCAGCGGTTCCGCAGCGTGCACAGCGACCTGAGGTTGCGTGTAAGGCGAAGGGGTAGGTAGCAGGGCTGGGCGGCGTGTGACATCAGCATAAGTCATCCGCTGGGTGGGGCCCGGGGGTGGTGGTGGAACGACTGTACTTGTCGGTGGCATGAGTGCGTTCTGGACCTCCTCACGGATGATGCTGGCCAGGGAAGCTGCGCCAGGAGTAAATGATCCATGAAGTTGCTGGAGCTCCTCGCGAACCACGGTGCGAATGAGGACGCGAAGAGAGCTCATATCTGCCCCGGGATTGTAGTAGGTTCGGTCAGACGGCGGTAGTGTGGAGATGGAATTCAGCGGCCGACCGTACTGGCTGCATCGCTGCTGTAGCAGTTTCTCCATGGTCACAGCTTCAGCCAGAAACGCCGCGACGGTGGTGGGCGGGTTCCGCACGAGGCCGGAAAAAAGCTGTTCTTTGACGCCGTGCATCAGGTGCCGCACCTTCTCCTCCTCACTCATGGACGGGTAGGCGCGATGGCAAAAGCGCATGACGTCTTCAACGTACATTGCGACCCCTTCGTTCTGACGCTGAACTCGAGAGGTCAGGGCACGCTCGGCATTCTCTCGGCGGTCACTGTTGGCGTACGTACCGAGGAGCTGGCTTCGGAAGGCCGGCCACGTAGAGAATGTGGCCTCGCGGTTCTCGAACCATGTCCGAGCAGCGTCTTCAAGGCTGAAGTAGACGTTCCGCATTTTCGCAGCGTCGTCCCAGCCGTTAAACGTCGCGACCCTTTCGTAGTGAGCTAGCCAGTCCTCGGCGTCTTCAAACTGCTCACCGTGAAATGGTTTAGGGGTACGTGGGGTTTGAAGGATGAGACAGGACGAAGGGGTGGAAGGGACAGTCATGGTACGGGCGGGCAGTGTAGTTGCCACAGCTAGGGTCTCTTCGTCAAGAGCGAAGGCCTCGGGGGCCCAAGCCTCGGAGCCGTCGGCTGGTGCGATGAAAAGGAGTGGTCACGAGAGGCGGCCGCGTAGGATCGTCCGCAGGAGAAGGGATCATCGATGGCACCTCCACCAGTGTCACGACTGAAGTCACAGGGAGCCGTGAAGGTACACATTGCCGAGGACCAGAGAATAAGGTCGGCTTGTCGTTCCGATCACAGAGTCACAGAGTCCAGCACCAGTGCGCCGCTCGTGCCAACCACCGCTTCGTCGTCATCGGCACCAAACACGGCTGTCGCGCGGAGCTAGGCACGTGGCAATATTATACCTTTATTACAAAAACAGAAGTACATGTTAATACATGTACTTCTGTTTTTGTAATAAAGGTATAATATTGCCACGTAAGTAGTAGGCTAGTGTATATATGCAAAATTCTGTTTACAGTTCTGTTTACAAAACAAACACAAACTTGATGTTTGACTCTGAATTACATATGCGTATAACACTTGCGAGGGATCTCACCGGCTCTTATTCACAGCAGTACTACCCTACACTTGGTAGCGGTAGCGATCTGGAGGTCGCCTTCAATTCTTGGTGGCTGTATCCTGCGTTTCGGCTCTGTTGTTTAAGGGGAATCACCGCGGTCTGGCATATGCTGCACCTCTGGATTGCAGTTGCAACTTACCTGTCCGTGCCTGGTCACCAAACGTTTTCTCGCAGTCATGCTTTCGTTCGCACCACTCCAGGATGAGCTTCGTGGGCAGCGACAATCACCTTGATATGCAAAAAGAAAAAGTTGATATGCTAAAAAAATGTATCGGCGTGTGCTGCTGATGAATGAGAAGCGGCCGCGCCGGCCGAGCAACAAGCATATCAAGTTCCCTTTATTCAAGGATAGGCATCTTGTTATACAAAGGCGATACTGGTCCCACTAGCGACGGTGATCGTTAAATCATAACCGAAACCAAACATACAACACATTAGGTGAAGGTGCTAAGAGCGACATTTCGGAGATACGTACTTCATTAAGCATCACCATAAGAGGTTAGGAATCACATAAATTAAGAAAAGTGAAACATGAAAAAGGGAAAAGTAAACTAACATTAGGGGTGGCATAAAGAAGAAAAATAAAGAAATGGCTAGACTTGCGTTGAACTAAGACACAACGCGTTTATATCAAGTGCGAGCAAGCACAAAAAGACAAGTGCTCGCCCCAGTGGGTGAGTAGGTCCCAGATTCCCTGCATTGGCACTTATACGACCGTCGGAATTCGGTAGAACTTGGCTGTGCGTGTAATTATCTCCATGAGCAGCTATATTGACGACATCCAAGTGGCACCTTCACGCATCCCTAACCATGTCCTGTCTCGGGAGCCAGGAAAATGCGTGGGTTGCTCTAGTCGTAGATTGCCCAACGTCCTGCAATTGTGGCGCTTCTGATCTTGCAGGCTGCTCAAGGCGACATCATCCCCGCTCGCTTGGTCAGGCTGTAGAGCAGTGTAACGTAGGGAGGTGCAGTAGTCAAATGTATCGCCACTGCTGAGCCGGCGGATAGTCGCCGGAGTTTTCACGCGCCACAACCGGCTCATTTCAGCAGCTTTACTCCCTTGGACCATAGCGTTCTTCTTTTTGCTCTTGCTTCCGCGATTGCTGGCAGCTGGTTTGTTTTCCAGCGCCCACCGTTTCGAGCTGGCAGGACCATGGCATGAGGAAGGGGGCTACCAGGAACCATTCCATGTGCAGCAGCACCACATTGCAGGCACGCTCGGCAACCCAATGCGCAAATTGGGAAGCCGGGCAGAAGACACCAACGACCAAAGGCGAGAGAGTATCGCGGACAGTGTCCAGCCACCCGCAAAGGATGTCGCGCAGCGAGCGCTTGAATGGGCACAGCCTCGAGACAAACAGCGGTGTCCACATCGGTAGCTCGAGGCAAGGCAGGCGTGTGAAGTAGACGGCCACTTCGGATGGGCTTACGATAACGGCGAGATCAGGCGTGTCTGCGTCGCACATAACCAGCTTGAGTGCCTTGCCTCGCCCCTGATGAACAAGGCTCAGGAATCCAAAGGAAAAACTGGAAACCTCGTAGGCCACTGTCGGCGCTGCGCATTGCACAGTCTTAGGCAGATTGTGCCGCCGGGGGCTGCGCAGTAGTCGTCCAGCCATCACTGGTACCTGCGACGGTGGTAGACTCCTCTGTTACAGGTGGCCTAGGTATCACACACACGAGCGCTCAGCATACTCAACAGTTAGGGATTCCAGTGCGCGTAAGAAGCGGGGTCGCGGGGCTCGTGAGAAGAGAGGTGAATTGCGGGCCGCGTATGAGACTACGGCAATGGCTTCTGCTTACCTACTAGCGCGTCGGCTTCGAGCCTCGCAAGTCCTCTGCTAGAAGCTCAGCGGTGAAATACGTGTGGCGCACTCGCACGGATTCGATGCCTGCTTCTTCCCTTCTCGCGCACACCACTGCGCTTCTTTGTTCTCTGTCGCTAATACTGTCCTTTCCTCGTGGCAGTGTACTGCACGCAACAAATGAAAACCTAGGCCGTTGACGTCTTGACGTCAAACGATTAACTTTTTCAGTGTCTTAATATCACTCGCAATTCATCACCGTCTGTAGCCGCTCAAGTATTAAAATAGAACGGCGTTCCCTATTAGCTGGAAGCTGACAAGAGGGGAAAATGCTATTACGAGCCGATATAACACCACCTTCAGAGACAAATTTCCTTAAGTGGCCGAGAAAGTGATGGCATCATAATGGTTATGTGACCGCGAATGATCAATCACCGAACACTTCCATCAGGAGTCAAATCCAAAAATGGCCTTTTGGCTCACCGGAGAAATTAAAAGTTCTACCCCAACCTTGAATGGGTTTCGAGTGATGTGATCATGAATCTAGCAAGGACACTGACGCAAAAGTACAAAAAAAAATATGCAGCTTGGAACCCGAGTGCAATCGCATTCTTTTTTAAAGAGTCCCAAGTAGCTTTATAGTTTTTTCTTCCAGTTCCTCTGTTTTAGTGCGTAATCTTGTATCTCCTGCATGCATATTGTGATGACTAAATTGCCTGTGCCGGAACTTGAGACCGGGAACCACCGACCTCCCCACAAATCGGCCTGCTCGTGTCGCTTTTTGTCCGAAAACCGGATACGAGAAGGGTCGTTGAACGACACGCTGGAATACGGGGAAGACGCGATAATGACGGCTACACGTGCGCTGTTGCGGGGATGGCGATGGTTCTGGAAATGGGAGCAAAGGAACCGAGGCGACAAGGAAAGCAACAGAAGGACGGTGGGGCAGAGAGGAACGAGAAACGCTCTAGAGCCGATCAACCCAGCCTCGTCTCCCGAAGGACGACTGCCTGAAGATGCGAAGACGTCTCGCTAGTCCTGACAGCTCGCCGTGTACACCGTCACCATCAGCGCTCCCTGCAGCTATGGCCATCATCTCCCACCTCAAGCACCGGATCATCGCAGTGGCGTCCAGACGCAACCACGACTGTCGGGTGAGCGGGGGCATCCAGCTCTGAATAAATCTGTTACTGGCCCTATTTCGTTTGGGATTCCTGCACTCCACCCCGAAAAGAGTCCTATAGCAGGGACATCACAATATCAATAGTCTTTCGATGAGCACCTGCATGTTTTCAATCAAACTTTTAGGGCTCCACATAACGCACTGGCCAATTTCCCATAGCTGGCAAATGCCGTTGAGAAATGAGTCGATGATTGACAAAATCCTGAACATTGAAACTTCAAACTTGTTCACTTTCTTAATGCGTTGCTCTGGTTAGTGGGAACGATTTCCCACGCTGTCAAAAGCCGGTCCTACTAAGCAGCGATTAGAAAGATGCCAGCAGAGTAATGCTTTCCTTTTATTCAAGCATGAAGAAATGGGCTATGCTGTGTTGGTTTAGTTTAGTTCATAGGTCTTGAAGTTCCAAAGCGACTCTGGCTATAAAAGGCGTCGTAGTAGAGGGTTCTGCAAATTTCGACTACCTGGGGTTTTTTAACGTGCGCTGATATCGCGCAGTGCACGCGCGTTTTTCTTTTCTTGCCTCGATTCAAACCCGGATGCAGCGGCGGCAAGATTTGATCCCGCGTCCTTATAAGTTCGGCAGTCGAGCGCCATAACCCCTGAGCCACCGCGGCGGTGCAAGTATGCTGTCTTTCGGGGTTTTGTCTTACTGTCCAGGCTGAAATTCTCCTATGGAGAGAAAAAAAAAAGGAACTTTAAAAGAAACTGTTCTGAGACGGGTTCTAGGTTAGTGGATTCAGCACACATGTTTACGTAAACAGGTTTAAGCCAAGAGCATTCAATATGCGAATGCAAAAACAAATAGCGTAATTTTCCCCAAGAACGTGACGTCTGAGAATAAATGCTCCCCGATTCTAGACAAGCCGTCACCGCCACCTGCCGCTGCAGCTCCTTGTGTGAAAACACGAGGGGCAGAAAATAGCTTGCAGAACTCAGTTATTCACAAAAAAAAATCTACAATGAAAGTATTTGTCTTCCTCTCTGCATAGCAAGTACGTTTGCTCAGTAAGCTATGGCTAGACCTGACGGAAACATTCACCACTTCACCTGAGTGCAGCTGTATTGTAACACTTCCGAGGATGTGCGAACCACAGAATGCTTTGCACATACGTTATGCAAGGCAAAGCTGGGCACACGAAGACGCACCGAACATATTGAGAGGGCATCTAAATAACGTGAAATGCCCTTTGACTAAGAACTTTCCCGCGGCCCCATCATTGCACCTAATTTACCAAGCTTTTCGGCCTATATTGAAGCAAAAGCTTCACTATGTGTACGTTGGGCAGAGCCGGTCTTCGTGTAGGCTTCAGTTGAACCTTAAAGGAGCAGGAGGACAAACTGTTGCTATGCGGTTCAGGTGTGCGCAGAAAAATGTGACAGATACTGTGCCTTTCCTTTCCTACAAACCAACACACAGTGGGAGCATGGGCTAGCCATTGACCTTCAAGGAGCCACAGGACAAAGTGGAGCTATAAATATAATGTGTCTTCCTTTCCCCAAAACATCCAACCCATCGAAGTGCAATCTTGTGGAACATCTTGCTGTCGCACCAAAAGGTATTGTCCTTCACCATTTGCCGTTACCTTTGACC